>NW_027035947.1:0-12128 GCF_034236695.1 Oncorhynchus nerka
TAATGTAATACCCTCTGACCCTGTACTAAAGTCACTCCACTGTGTTAATGTAATACCCTCTGACCCTGTACTAAAGTCACTCCACTGTGTTAATGTACAGAGTAATACCCTCTGACCCTGTACTAAAGTCACTCCACTGGGTTAATGTAATACCCTCTGACCCTGTACTAAAGTCACTCCACTGTGTTAATGTAATACCCTCTGACCCTGTACTAAAGTCACTCCACTGTGTTAATGTAATACCCTCTGACCCTGTACTAAAGTCACTCCACTGTGTTAATGTAATACCCTCTGACCCTGTACTAAAGTCACTCCACTGGGTTAATGTAATACCCTCTGACCCTGTACTAAAGTCACTCCACTGTGTTAATGTACAGAGTAATACCCTCTGACCCTGTACTAAAGTCACTCCACTGTGTTAATGTACAGAGTAATACCCTCTGACCCTGTACTAAAGTCACTCCACTGTGTTAATGTACAGAGTAATACCCTCTGACCCTGTACTAAAGTCACTCCACTGGGTTAATGTAATACCCTCTGACCCTGTACTAAAGTCACTCCACTGGGTTAATGTAATACCCTCTGACCCTGTACTAAAGTCACTCCACTGTGTTAATGTAATACCCTCTGACCCTGTACTAAAGTCACTCCACTGTGTTAATGTACAGAGTAATACCCTCTGACCCTGTACTAAAGTCACTCCACTGTGTTAATGTAATACCCTCTGACCCTGTACTAAAGTCACTCCACTGTGATAATGTAATACCCTCTGACCCTGTACTAAAGTCACTCCACTGGGTTAATGTAATACCCTCTGACCCTGTACTAAAGTCACTCCACTGTGTTAATGTACAGAGTAATACCCTGTACTAAAGTCACTCCACTGGGTTAATGTAATACCCTCTGACCCTGTACTAAAGTCACTCCACTGTGTTAATGTAATACCCTCTGACCCTGTACTAAAGTCACTCCACTGTGTGAATGTAATACCCTCTGACCCTGTACTAAAGTCACTCCACTGTGTTAATGTAATACCCTCTGACCCTGTACTAAAGTCACTCCACTGGGTTAATGTAATACCCTCTGACCCTGTACTAAAGTCACTCCACTGTGATAATGTAATACCCTCTGACCCTGTACTAAAGTCACTCCACTGTGTTAATGTAATACCCTCTGACCCTGTACTAAAGTCACTCCACTGTGTTAATGTAATACCCTCTGACCCTGTACTAAAGTCACTCCACTGGGTTAATGTAATACCCTCTGACCCTGTACTAAAGTCACTCCACTGTGTTAATGTACAGAGTAATACCCTCTGACCCTGTACTAAAGTCACTCCACTGTGTTAATGTACAGAGTAATACCCTCTGACCCTGTACTAAAGTCACTCCACTGGGTTAATGTAATACCCTCTGACCCTGTACTAAAGTCACTCCACTGGGTTAATGTAATACCCTCTGACCCTGTACTAAAGTCACTCCACTGTGTTAATGTACAGAGTAATACCCTCTGACCCTGTACTAAAGTCACTCCACTGTGTTAATGTACAGAGTAATACCCTCTGACCCTGTACTAAAGTCACTCCACTGTGTTAATGTAATACCCTCTGACCCTGTACTAAAGTCACTCCACTGTGATAATGTAATACCCTCTGACCCTGTACTAAAGTCACTCCACTGGGTTAATGTAATACCCTCTGACCCTGTACTAAAGTCACTCCACTGTGTTAATGTACAGAGTAATACCCTGTACTAAAGTCACTCCACTGGGTTAATGTAATACCCTCTGACCCTGTACTAAAGTCACTCCACTGTGTTAATGTAATACCCTCTGACCCTGTACTAAAGTCACTCCACTGTGTGAATGTAATACCCTCTGACCCTGTACTAAAGTCACTCCACTGGGTTAATGTAATACCCTCTGACCCTGTACTAAAGTCACTCCACTGTGTTAATGTAATACCCTCTGACCCTGTACTAAAGTCACTCCACTGTGTTAATGTAATACCCTCTGACCCTGTACTAAAGTCACTCCACTGTGTTAATGTAATACCCTCTGACCCTGTACTAAAGTCACTCCACTGGGTTAATGTAATACCCTCTGACCCTGTACTAAAGTCACTCCACTGTGTTAATGTACAGAGTAATACCCTCTGACCCTGTACTAAAGTCACTCCACTGTGTTAATGTACAGAGTAATACCCTCTGACCCTGTACTAAAGTCACTCCACTGTGTTAATGTACAGAGTAATACCCTCTGACCCTGTACTAAAGTCACTCCACTGGGTTAATGTAATACCCTCTGACCCTGTACTAAAGTCACTCCACTGGGTTAATGTAATACCCTCTGACCCTGTACTAAAGTCACTCCACTGTGTTAATGTACAGAGTAATACCCTCTGACCCTGTACTAAAGTCACTCCACTGTGTTAATGTACAGAGTAATACCCTCTGACCCTGTACTAAAGTCACTCCACTGTGTTAATGTAATACCCTCTGACCCTGTACTAAAGTCACTCCACTGTGTTAATGTAATACCCTCTGACCCTGTACTAAAGTCACTCCACTGTGTTAATGTAATACCCTCTGACCCTGTACTAAAGTCACTCCACTGGGTTAATGTAATACCCTCTGACCCTGTACTAAAGTCACTCCACTGTGTTAATGTACAGAGTAATACCCTCTGACCCTGTACTAAAGTCACTCCACTGTGTTAATGTAATACCCTCTGACCCTGTACTAAAGTCACTCCACTGTGTTAATGTAATACCCTCTGACCCTGTACTAAAGTCACTCCACTGTGTTAATGTAATACCCTCTGACCCTGTACTAAAGTCACTCCACTGGGTTAATGTAATACCCTCTGACCCTGTACTAAAGTCACTCCACTGTGTTAATGTACAGAGTAATACCCTCTGACCCTGTACTAAAGTCACTCCACTGTGTTAATGTACAGAGTAATACCCTCTGACCCTGTACTAAAGTCACTCCACTGGGTTAATGTAATACCCTCTGACCCTGTACTAAAGTGCTCCACTGTGTTAATGTAATACCCTCTGACCCTGTACTAAAGTCACTCCACTGTGTTATGCTGAAGTAGCCACCCTGTTTGCTCAGTCCTTTGAAGCGGCTTCATCTATGACCTGTTTGAGCGTGTCGGGAGCAGGAACGGAGAGGAGACCCTGAAGATGGGGACGGCCAGACGCAAACCCACCGTCAGCTCTCAGTTCAGGGTGAGGATTTCTAACCTCTAACCCTAACCCACCGTCAGCTCTCAGTTCAGGGTGAGGATCTCTAACCTCTAACCATAAAGCTCTCCAGGGTGAGGACCTCTAACCCTAATCCACTGTCAGCTCTCAGTTCAGGGTGAGGATCTCTAACCTCTAACCCATAATCCCCTGTCAGCTCTCAGTTCAGGGTGAGGACCTCTAACCTAATCCACTGTCAGCTCAGTTCAGGAGGTGAGGACCTCTAACCTCCCCTAATCCGTCAGCTCTCAGTTCAGGGTGAGGACCTCTAACCCTAATCCTGTCAGCTCTCAGTTCAGGGTGAGGACCTCTAACCTCTAACCCTAATCCACCGTCAGCTCTCAGTTCAGGGTGAGGACCTCTAACCTCTAACCCTAATCCACCGTCAGCTCTCAGTTCCAGTGAGGACCTGTAACCTCTAACCCTAATCCACTGTCAGCTCTCAGTTCAGGGTGAGGACCTCTAACCCTAATCCACGGTCAGCTCTCAGTTCAGGTGAGGACCTCTAACCTCTAACCCTAATCTACTGTCAGCTCTCAGTTCAGGTTGAGGATCTCTAACCTCTAACCTAATCCACCGTCAGCTCTCAGTTCAGGGTGAGGACCAATCACAGAGGAGCATAGTCAACCTCTGACCTCCTAACCATAACCTTCACTATACTGTCGAGTCACATAGAATCCTTTTGGCTATGCCATGATATGGATTGCCTTGATCATGAGGTTGACAGTTTCCCTAAGCGTTTTGAATAGTCTTTTGTTTGTGTTTGAGAGAGAGAGTCCTTCTCAAGTGTTGAGCTCCTTGAGGGTAATTTTACCTCTCCAGCATAGTGCTTGATGCAAAACTGGTGATCCGTCACTCTGGGCTTCATGTAGTACTGGTTAGTCTGGAGAGAGACAGACACAGCAGGTTATAATATATATATAGAGAGGATTCCATGGGAGATGGGTGGGAGATGGGTGGGGGCCGTAACTGGTGTGGAGGATTTAGCCTGGACTCCAGCTCCTGGCTGGAGATTACCCTCATCCACACGTCCCCTGGCAGTATCTTACTGGAGACAGTCAGTCTGAGCGAAAAGAGTGCTCGGTTCAAAGGTCCTTGCTGGCACTGCTGGGTAAATATAGTCCTGTAACCAGAGCCTGTAAACACCCTAGTCAGCAGGATATGAGGACCCTAGGAGACCAGAGCCTGTAAACACCCTGGTCAGCAGGAGATGAGGACCCTAAGGAGGTCAGAGCCTGTAACCCTGTAACCCTAGGAGGTCAGAGCCTGTAAACACCCTGTTCAGCAGGAGATGAGGTCAGAGCCTGGTCAGCAGGAAAGGACCCTAGGAGGATCCAGAGCCTGTAAACACCCTGTTCAGCAGGAGATGAGGACCCTAGGAGGCCAGAGCCTGTAAACACCCTGGTCAGCAGGAGATGAGGACCCTAGGAGGTCAGAGCCTGTAAACACACTGGTCAGCAGGAGATGAGGACCCTAAGGAGGTCAGAGCCTGTAACCCTAGGAGGTCAGAGCCTGTAACCCTAGGAGGTCAGAGCCTGTAACCCTAGGAGGTCAGAGCCTGTAACCCTAGGAGGTCAGAGCCTGTAACCCTAGGAGGTCAGAGCCTGTAAACACCCTGGTCAGCAGGAGATGAGGACCCTAGGAGGCCAGAGCCTGTAAACACCCTGGTCAGCAGGAGATGAGGACCCTAGGAGGCCAGAGCCTGTAAACACCCTGGTCAGCAGGAGATGAGGACCCTAGGAGACCAGAGCCTGTAAACACCCTGGTCAGCAGGAGATGAGGACCCTAGGAGGTCAGAGCCTGTAAACACCCTGGTCAGCAGGAGATGAGGACCCTAGGAGGCCAGAGCCTGTAAACACCCTGGTCAGCAGGAGATGAGGACCCTAAGGAGGTCACCCTGGTCAGCAGGAAATGAGGACCTTAGGAGGCCAGAGCCTGTAAACACACTGGTCAGCAGGAGATGAGGACCCTAAGGAGGTCAGAGCCTGTAACCCTAGGAGGTCAGAGCCTGTAACCCTAGGAGGTCAGAGCCTGTAACCCTAGGAGGTCAGAGCCTGTAAACACCCTGGTCAGCAGGAGATGAGGACCCTAGGAGGTCAGAGCCTGTAAACACCCTGGTCAGCAGGAGATGAGGACCCTAAGGAGGTCACCCTGGTCAGCAGGAGATGAGGACCTCTTGAGGCTGGTCCTGTAATCTAGGTCAGCAGGAGATGATGACCCTAGGATTCCAGTAGCCTGTAAACACCCTGGTCAGCAGGAGATGAGGACCCTAAGTAGGTCACCCTAGTTGAGGCCCAGGAGGGTCCAGAGCCTGTAAACACCCTGGTCAGCAGGGAGATGAGGACCTAAGGAGGTCACCCTGGTCAGCAGGAGATGAGGACATCCTTGTGAATGACCAAGAGCCTGTAAAACACCCTGGTCAGCAGGAGATTAGGACCTAAATTCACTGTAAACACCCTGGTCAGCAGGAGATGAGGACCCTAGGAGGCCAGAGCCTGTAAACACCCTGGTCAGCAGGAGATGAGGACCCTAAGGAGGTCAGAGCCTGTAAACACCCTGGTCAGCAGGAGATGAGGACCCTAAAGGTCAGAGCCTTGTGTGAATCTGTTGTATTGAGGTTGCCCCTCTTGATGCTGGTCCTGTATCTATATCTAGATCTGTGTTTCTGATTCCGTATATAGATGTGTTGTTGAGTTTCTGAAATCCCACGTATCTACAGTTGAAAAGTTTAGACCTACAAGTCTAGGTTCATCCTTAAAACAATTTCCAAACCCTCCACAGTTCATCTGTTAACAAACAATATTTTGGCAAGTCAGTTAGGACATCCATGGCATGACACAAGTAATTTTCCAACCATTGTTTACAGACAGATTATTTCGTTATAATTCCTAGAGATGAAATTCCAGTGGGCGAAAAGTGCACATCAATCCCTAAACAGCAAAGGACCTTGTGGAGATGCTGGAGGAAGCGGGTACAAAAGTATCTACAGTGGGGCAAAAAGTATTTAGTCAGCCACCAATTGTGCAAGTTCTCCCACTTAAAAAGTTCTCCCACTGTAATTTTCATCATAGGTACACTCCAACTATGACGGACAAAATGAGGAAAAAAATCCAGAAAATCACATTGTAGTATTTTTAATGAATTAATTAGCAAATTATGGTGGAAAATAAACTTTTTTTGTTATCTCAATACTTTGTTATATACCCTTTGTTGGCAATGACAGAGGTCAATTGTTTCCACACAAGTCTTCACACTGTTGCTGGTATTTTTGGCCCATTCCTCCATGCAGATCTCCTGTAGAGCAGTGATGTTTTGGGGCTGTTGCTGGAGTGCTTTTGACTTTCAGCTCCCTCCAAAGATTTTCTATGGGGTTGAGATCTGGAGACTGGCTAGGCCACTCCAGGACCTTGAAATGCTTCTGTAAAACGAGTTATTGTCATAACGTGAAAGGCCGCCCAGCAAGGAGAAGCCACTGCTCCAAAACCGCCATAAAAAAGCCAGATTACAGTTTACTACTGCATTTGAGGACAGTCGTGGCCAAAAAGTTTCGAATGACACATTCATTTCCACAAAGTTTGCTGCTTCAGTATTTTCAGATATTTTTGTCATATGTTACCTTTACTATGGAATACTGAAGTATAATTACAAGCATTTCATAAGTGTCAAGGGCTTTTATTTACAATTACATGAAGTTGATGCAGGGAGTCAATATTTGCAGTGTTGACCCTTTTTTCAAGACCTCTGCATGCTGTCAATGAACTTCTGGGCCACATCCTGACTCATGGGCAGCCCATTCTTCACACAATCTATGCTTGGAGTTTGTCAGAATTTGTGGGTTTTTGTTTGTCTACCGCCTCTTGAGGGGATTGACCACAAGTTCTCAATGGGATTAAGGTCTGAGGAGTTTCTGGCCATGGACCCAAAATATCAATGTTTTGTTCCAGGCCACTTAGTTATCACTTTTGCCTTATGGCAAGGTGCTCCATCATGCTGGAAAAGGCATTGTTCATCACCAAACTGTTCCTGGATGGTTGGGAAGTTGCTCTCGGAGGATGTGTTGGTTTGCCATTCTTTATTCATGGCTGTGTTCTTAAGCAAAGTGGCCAGTGAGCCCACTCCTTGGCTGAGAAACAACCCCACACGTGAATGGTCTCAGGATGCTTTACTGTTGGCATGACACAGGGCTGAATCAACTTTTAGGAGATGGTCCTGGCGCTTGCTGGACTTTCTTGGGCGGCCTGAAGTCTTCTCCTTGAAGTTCTGATACATGGATGATTTAGGTGAAATCTTTCTGGCAGTAATATCCTTGCCTGTGAGGCCCTTTTTTGTGCAAAGCAATGATGACGGCACATGTTTCCTTGCAGGCAACCATGATTGACAGAGGAAGAACAATGATTCAGCTGGTCCTTTTGTGGCAGGGCTGAAATGCAGTGGAAATGTTTTTGAGGGGGATTCAGTTCGTTTGCATGGCCAAAAGGGACTTTGCAATTTGTCTGATCACTCTTCATAACATTCTGGCGTATATGCAAATTGCCATCATACATACAAACTGAGGCAGCAGACTTTGTGAAAATTAATATTTGTGTCATTCTCAACTTTTGGCCATGACTGTACATGTAGGTAGGGATAAAGTGACTGTACATGTAGGTAGGGATAAAGTGACTGTACATGTAGGTAGGGATAAAGTGACTGTACATGTAGGTAGGGATAAAGTGACTGTACATGTAGGTAGGGATAAAGTGACTGTACATGTAGGTAGGGATAAAGTGACTGTACATGTAGGTAGGGATAAAGTGACTGTACATGTAGGTAGGGATAAAGTGACTGTACATGTAGGTAGGGATAAAGTGACTGTACATGTAGGTAGGGATAAAGTGACTGTACATGTAGGTAGGGATAAAGTGACTGTACATGTAGGTAGGGATAAAGTGACTGTACATGTAGGTAGGGATAAAGTGACTGTACATGTAGGTAGGGATAAAGTGACTGTACATGTAGGTAGGGATAAAGTGACTGTACATGTAGGTAGGGATAAAGTGACTGTACATGTAGGTAGGGATAAAGTGACTGTACATGTAGGTAGGGATAAAGTGACTGTACATGTAGGTAGGGATAAAGTGACTGTACATGTAGGTAGGGATAAAGTGACTGTACATGTAGGTAGGGATAAAGTGACTGTACATGTAGGTAGGGATAAGGATGAGCTGTACATGTAGGTAGGGATAAGTGTTGTACATGTGGGGTAGGGATAAAGTGACTGTACATGTAGGTAGGGATAAAGTGACTGTACATGTAGGTAGGGATAAAGTGATGGGGACAAAGATTGTACTTTTTGGAGTGTCTTCAGATAAAATGTCCTCTGGTGAAACACAAGTAGAACTCTTTGGCCATAATGACCATCGTTATGTTTGCAGGAAAAGGGGAGTGGCTTGCAAGCCGAAGAACACCATCCCAACCATTCCGGCGCCGACTGAGATGTCCGCCTCGCTCGCGTTCCTAGGAAACTATGCAGTTTTTTGTTTTTTACGTGTTATTTCTTACATTAGTACCCCAGGTCATCTTAGGTTTCATTACATACAGTCGAGAAGAACTACTGAATATAAGATCAGCGCCAACTCACCATCAGTACGACCAAGAATATGTTTTCTCGCGACGCGGATCCGGTGTTCTGCCTTACAAACAGGACAACGGAATGGATCGCATGCAGCGACCCAAGGAAACGACTCTGAAAAGAGGGAAACGAGGCGGTGTTCTGGTCAGACTCCGAAAAAGGGCACATCGCGCACCACTCCCCAGCATTCTTCTTGCCAATGTCCAGTCTCTTGACAACAAGGTTGACGAAATCCGAGCAAGGGTAGCATTCCAGAGGGACATCAGAGACTGCAACGTTCTCTGCTTCACAGAAACATGGCTTACTGGGAAGACGCTATCCGAGGCGGTGCAGCCAACGGGTTTCTCCACGCATCGCGCCGACAGAAACAAACATCTTTCTGGTAAGAAGAGTGGCAGGGGCGTATGCCTCATGACTAACGAGACATGGTGTGATGAAGGAAACATACAGGAACTCAAATCCTTCTGTTCATCCGATTTAGAATTCCTCACAATCAAATGTAGACCGCATTATCTTCCAAGAGAATTCTCCTCGATTATAATCACAGCCGTATATATCCCCCCCCAAGCAGACACATCGATGGCTCTGAACGAACTTTATTTAACTCTTTGCAAACTGGAAACCATTTATCCGGAGGCTGCATTCATTGTAGCTGGGGATTTTAACAAAGCTAATCTGAAAACAAGACTCCCTAAATTTTACCAGCATATCGATTGCGCAACCAGGGGTGGTAAAACCTTGGATCATTGTTACTCTAACTTCCGCGACGCATATAAGGCCCTGCCCCGCCCCTTTCGGAAAAGCTGACCACGACTCCATTTTGCTGATCCCTGCCTACAGGCAGAAACTAAAACAAGAGGCTCCCACGCTGAGGTCTGTCCAACGCTGGTCAGACCAAGCTGACTCCACACTCCAAGACTGCTTCCATCACGTGGACTGGGACATGTTTCGTATTGCGTCAGATGGAAATATTGACGAATACGCTGATTCGGTGTGCGAGTTCATTAGAACGTGCGTCGAAGATGTCGTTCCCATAGCAACGATAAAAACATTCCCAAACCAGAAACCGTGGATTGATGGCAGCATTCGCGTGAAACTGAAAGCGCGAACCACTGCTTTTAATCAGGGCAAGGTGTCTGGTAATATGTCCGAATATAAACAATGCAGCTATTCCCTCCGCAAGGCTATTAAACAAGCTAAGCGTCAGTACAGAGACAAAGTGGAATCTCAATTCAATGGCTCAGACACAAGAGGCATGTGGCAGGGTCTACAGTCAATCACGGACTACAAGAAGAAACCCAGCCCAGTCACGGACCAGGATGTCTTGCTCCCAGGCAGACTAAATCACTTTTTGCCCGCTTTGAGGACAATACAGTGCCACTGACACGGCCTGCAACGAAAACATGCGGTCTCTCCTTCACTGCAGCCGAGGTGAGTAAGACATTTAAACGTGTTAACCCTCGCAAGGCTGCAGGCCCAGACGGCATCCCCAGCCGCGCCTCAGAGCATGCGCAGACCAGCTGGCCGGTGTGTTTACGGACATATTCAATCAATCCCTATACCAGTCTGCTGTTCCCACATGCTTCAAGAGGGCCACCATTGTTCCTGTTCCCAAGAAAGCTAAGGTAACTGAGCTAAACGACTACCGCCCCGTAGCACTCACTTCCGTCATCATGAAGTGCTTTGAGAGACTAGTCAAGGACCATATCACCTCCACCCTACCTGACACCCTAGACCCACTCCAATTTGCTTACCGCCCAAATAGGTCCACAGACGATGCAATCTCAACCACACTGCACACTGCCCTAACCCACCTGGACAAGAGGAATACCTATGTGAGAATGCTGTTCATCGACTACAGCTCGGCATTCAATACCATAGTACCCTCCAAGCTCGTCATCAAGCTCGAGACCCTGGGTCTCGACCCCGCCCTGTGCAACTGGGTACTGGACTTCCTGACGGGCCGCCCACAGGTGGTGAGGGTAGGCAACAACATCTCCTCCCCGCTGATCCTCAACACGGGGGCCCCACAAGGGTGCGTTCTGAGCCCTCTCCTGTACTCCCTGTTCACCCACGACTGCGTGGCCATGCACGCCTCCAACTCAATCATCAAGTTTGCGGACGACACAACAGTGGTAGGCTTGATTACCAACAACGACGAGACGGCCTACAGGGAGGAGGTGAGGGCCCTCGGAGTGTGGTGTCAGGAAAATAACCTCACACTCAACGTCAACAAAACTAAGGAGATGATTGTGGACTTCAGGAAACAGCAGAGGGAACACCCCCTATCCACATCGATGGATCAGTAGTGGAGAGGGTAGCAAGTTTTAAGTTCCTCGGCATACACATCACAGACAAACTGAATTGGTCCACTCACACTGACAGCGTCGTGAAGAAGGCGCAGCAGCGCCTCTTCAACCTCAGGAGGCTGAAGAAATTCGGCTTGTCACCAAAAGCACTCACAAACTTCTACAGATGCACAATCGAGAGCATCCTGGCGGGCTGTATCACCGCCTGGTACGGCAACTGCTCCGCCCTCAACCGTAAGGCTCTCCAGAGGGTAGTGAGGTCTGCACAACGCATCACCGGGGGCAAACTACCTGCCCTCCAGGACACCTACACCACCCGATGTTACAGGAAGGCCATAAAGATCATCAAGGACATCAACCACCCGAACCACTGCCTGTTCACCCCGCTATCATCCAGAAGGCGAGGTCAGTACAGGTGCATCAAAGCTGGGACCGAGAGACTGAAAAACAGCTTCTATCTCAAGGCCATCAGACTGTTAAACAGCAATCACTAACATTGAGTGGCTGCTGCCAACACACTGTCATTGACACTGACCCAACTCCAGCCACTTTAATAATGGGAATTGATGGGAAATGATGTAAATATATCACTAGCCACTTTAAACAATGCTACCTTATATAATGTTACTTACCCTACATTATTCATCTCATATGCATATGTATATACTGTACTCTAGATCATCGACTGCATTCTTATGTCACTAGCCACTTTAACTATGCCACTTTGTTTACTTTGTCTACATACTCATCTCATATGTATATACTGTACTCGATACCATCTACTGTATGCTGCTCTGTACCATCACTCATTCATATATCCTTATGTACATATTCCTTATCCCCTTACACTGTGTATAAGACAGTAGTTTTGGAATTGTTAGTTAGATTACTTGTTGGTTATCACTGCATTGTCGGAACTAGAAGCACAAGCATTTCGCTACACTCGCATTAACATCTGCTA
>NW_027035948.1:0-12136 GCF_034236695.1 Oncorhynchus nerka
AGCAGAGGGGGAAGAGCGGAGGAGGAAGAGCAGCATGGGTACACGGAGCAGAGGGGGAGGAACGGAGGAGGAAGAGCAGCACATGGGTACACGGAGCAGAGGGGGAGGAGCGTGGGAGGAAGGCAGCATGGGTGGGAGCGGAGGAAGAGCGGAAGCAGCATGGGTACACGGAGCAGAGGGGGAAGAACGGAGGAGGAAGAGCAGCATGGGTACACGGAGAGCAGAGGGGGAGGAACGGAGGAGGAAGAGCAGCTTGTGGTGCACGGCGCAGAGGGGGGAAGAACATAGGAGGAAGAGCAGCATGGGTGCACGGAGCAGAGGGGGAAACGTAGAGGAGGAAGAGCAGCATGGGTACACGCTGGAGCAGAGGGGGAGGAGCGTTAGGAGGAAGAGCAGCATGGGTACACGGAGCAGAGGGGGAAGGACGGAGGAGGAAGAGCAGCATGTGTACATGGAGCCAGAGGGGGAAGGAGCAGCTGGGAGGAAGAGTAGCATGGGTACATGGAGCAGAGGGGGAAGAGACCTGGGAGGAAGGGCAGCGCTGGTGCACACTGGAGCAGAGGGGGAAGAACGGAGGAGGAAAGAGCAGCATGGGTACACGGAGCAGAGGGGAGGGAACCTAGGAGGAAGCACAGGGACAAAATACAGAGCTTTCTTAGACTTCTCAAACACGGCAGAGAAGCCGTTTTGAGAAGCACGGTGACCTAATAATGTGTAAATGAAGAACGCACGCAAAAACGGCTTTATCTCCTAACATGTAATTTAAAAAGTAACTACAAATATTCAAATCTATTGAAAAGCTTTAAAGAGACATTGCTTCCAACGGTATTCACGGTATATGCACACCATCCCGTGGGTAATTGTCCAAACACCCCGATATATACGGTATACCGCTCATCAATCTTTTTTTTCCGGAACACTACATTTTGTATTTAATAGGCCTTGTGTATCATTCTGGGAACTGGAATTTACCACCAGAAAGCCTTACTGAGGCAGTGATTACTTACCAGGACTCCCTGGAAAGCAGTGGGGATTTTTACAGAGTGAGACAATCCTGGTTAAAAATACATCAAATGAGTGTAAGTTCACTGAAGAAGAAAAATAATAATTGCGAGGCTGATTGTGTACGACGCCCTGAGGCTTGCCAAATTGTTGAAGGGCTCGTGAGAGTTCTTGCTTCTTGAGAGGAGGCACCCACTGACCAGGCTTCAGTGATCCGCCGTTGTTTTGTGCACACACACACACACACACACACACACACACACACACAAAGCCACACGCGAGGTACTAAGTGAGGAGCCTAATGAATGAGAGGTTCATTTTGTACCTTCTTGTTGTTCTGAACCACTCCCCTCTATGCCTTCCTCCCCTGTGGGTTGGGCTGTTGTTCTGAGCCCCTCCCCCCTCTGTGCCTTCCTCCCCTGTGAGGTTGGGCTGCCCTCCCCCTCTATCCCTTCCTCCCCTGTTGGGTTGAGGCTGGGCTGTTGTCCTGGACCTCCCTCTATCCTTCCTCCTGTGTGTTGGGCTGCCCTCCTCTATCCCTTCCTCCCTTGGCCAGGTTTGGGCTGTTGTTCTGAACCTCCCCCTCTCGCTTCCTCCCTGTGGGTTGGGGCTGCCTCCCCTCTATCCTTCCTCCCCTGTAGGTTGGGCTGTTGTTCTGAACCTCCCCCTCTATGCCTTCCTCCCTGTGGGTTGGGCTGCCCCCCTCCCCCTCCTCCTTCCTCCCCTGTGGGTTGGGCTGTTGTTCTGAACCCTCCCCTCTATCCCTTCTCCCCTAATGGTTGGGCTGTTGTTCTGAACCCTCCCCCTCTATCCTTCCTCCCTGTGTGGGTTAGGCTTGCCCTCTGCCTCATCCTTCCTCCCCCTGTGGAGTTGGGCTGTTGTTCTGGACCCTTCCCCTCTATCTCCCTTCCTCCCTGTGGGTTGGGCTGCCCCTCCCCCTCTATCCTTCCTCCCTGTGGGTTGGGCTGTTGTTCTGAACCCCTCCCCCTCTATCCCTTCCTCCCCTGTGGGTTGGGCATTGTTCTGAACCCCTCCCCTCTGTCCCCTTCCTCCCCTGTGGGTTGGGCTGCCCTCCCCCTCTATCCCTTCCTCCCCTGTGGGTTGGGCTGTTGTTCTGAGACCTCCTCTATGCCTTCATCCCCTGTGGGTTGGGCTGCCCTCCCCCCCTCTGTCCCTTCCTCCCCTGTGGGTTGGGCTGTTGTTCCCAACCTCCCCTCTATCCCTTCCTCCTGTGGGTTGGGCTGTTGTTCTGAACCCTCCCCCTCGATCCCTTCCTCCCTGTGGGTTGGGCTGTTGTTTCTGAACCCTCCCCCTCGATCCCTTCCTCCCCTGTGGGCTGGGCTGTTGTTCTGAACCCTCCCCCTCTATCCCTTCCTCCCCTGTGGTTTTGGCCTACTTGTAGTGCACTATATAGGTGATAAGGTGCCATTTGTGACGCAGTCTAGCGCTCTCTTCTTCCTAGGGAGGTAATAATAGTGACCTTCCTGTTGTGTTGGAGACAGCTGCTCTCCTGTGGCATCACTTCACATGGAATAATTAACAAAAGATTAGCGATTGGCTGGCTATTTAAAAATCACAGCTTTCCTGACAGTTTTTGTTTTATCATATCTCAACCCTACTCAAATAATATCACATTTTTTGGGGTCATTGTCAGTCACTGATGTGTCAGTAATTTGCTCCCATTGATAACGTCCTTCAATTCGATGTCAAAGGGCTAACATTTAAAGGAAAAGTATGCGATTTTTGGCAACTAAGCCATTTCCCTATTAGCCAGTCAGATGAATTGGATATCATTTGTATGTCTCTGTGTACAGTTTTGGAAGGAAGTTGAAGGTGTTTTTTTTTGAGCCAATGGGTAAACTTCCGGTCATTGTCCGTGGCTTACCCAAACTCCCTCTAAACTTCTTTCATTGCCCTAACGCTAGTGCTGTTTAACGAAACTCCTCTAAACTTCTTTCATTGCCTAACGCTAGTTCATTGAAACTCCTCCTTCTTTCATTGCCTAACGCTAGTTAACATTGGCTTCTGAAACTCCCTCTAAACTTCTTTCATTGCCTAAAAATCTAAACTCCTCTAAACTTCTTTTTGCCCTAACGCTGAACAACCTATGAAACTCCCTCTAATCTTCTTTCATTGCCCTAACGCTGATTGTATTCCTCAGCGAAAACTCCCTCTAAACTTCTTTCATTGCCCTAGCATGGATTCTAAACTTCTTTCTTTCAAACAGCACACGAAGCATACAAATGATGCATCCATGTGTACACATGGCTAAATTGTAATTAGAACAAGTTAATTGCCAAAATCTTTCACTATCGCTTTAATGATATTGGTCTGGTCATGAGCAGTGTCTGTTCTGTTTGTCCTTCCCCCAGGTACTGAGGCAGTACAGTAGCATTACACTGCTCGCAGACAGCTACCTGTGGGACATGAAACATCAGGACCAGACCCCCAAGTACGTTACTTACTGATCAGACCGTTTTAAAATATACTTTACATATTTAAGGATTTCACTCTGAAGTTGTTTACAATATTGATTACCCAATTACCAAGAGATATAATGACTTTTCCTCCCCAATAACCGGTCTGCCAGGAGAGGGACTGATACCCTTAGACGGTTCCTCTCTAAGTTTCTTCCTAGGTTCCTGCCTTCTAGAGAGTTTTCCTAGACACTATGTTTCTGCCTCTGCATGCTTGCTGTTTTAGACTGGGTTTCTGTGTACTTAAATGGCTTTATAAATACATTGATTGATATGACGTTGATCTGTAAGTCACAGAGACACCCTGGCAGAGAGGGTGCACAGAGATCGTGATGGTGCTCAGAAGTTCAGGAACTGCAGACAGTTTCACCCACAGAGCAGACAGAGAACTGAATAAGGTGAGTAGTGGTACCTCGACCAGGGGCCGGTGGTACCTCTACCAGGGAAGCGTGTTACTACCAGGGGAGCGGTGGTACCTCTACCAGGGAGCGGTGAGTACCTAGGCGAGGGAGCGGTGGTACCTAGGCCAGGGAAGCGGTGGTAACTGGGCCAGGGGAGGCAGGTGGTAGCTGAGGCCAGGGGAGCGGTGGTGACTGGGCCGGGGGCGAGGTGGTAGCTGGGCCAGGGGAGAGGTGGTAGCTAGACCAGGGGAGAGGTGGTAACTAGACCAGGAGCAGGCGGTGAAGTAACTGGAGGCCGGGGAGCGGTGGGCGCTAAGACCGGGGGAGCGGTGGTGACTGGGCCAGGGGGCGGTGCGTAGCTGGGCCAGGGGAGCGGTGGTACCTCGACCAGGGAGGCGGTGGTAACTAGTGCCAGGGGAAGCGGTGGTAGCCTCGACCAGGGGGAGCGGTGGTACCTCTGCCAGGGGAGTGGTGAGCCACACCTCTACCAGGAGGTGGTGGTAACCTCTGACCAGGGGAGTGGTGGTAGCTAGACCAGGGGAGCGGTGGTAACTAGACCAGGGGAGTGGTGGTAACTAGACCAGGGGAGACGGTGGTAACTAGACCAGCGGGAGTGGTGGTACCTCTACCAGTGGGAGCGGTGGTACCTCTACCAGGGAGCGGTGGTAACTAGACCAGGGGAAGCGGTGGTAACTCGACCAGGGGAGCGGTGGTAACTCAGACCAGGGAAGCGGTGGTAACTAGACCAGGGGAGCGGTGGTAACTAGACCAGGGGAGCGGTGGTAACTAGACCAGGAGGCGGTGGTAACTAGACCAGGGGAGCGGTGGTAACTAGACCAGGGGAGCGGTGGTAACTAGACCAGGGGAGCGGTGGTAACTAGACCAGGGAGCGGTGGTAACTAGACCAGGAGCGGTGGTAACTAGACCAGGGGAGCCGGTGGTAACTAGACCAGGGGAGTGGTGGCACCGTTAGACCAGGGGAGCGGTGGTAACTAGACCAGGGGAGCGGTGGTAACTAGACCAGGGGAGCGGTGGTAACTAGACCAGGGGAGCGGTGGTAACTAGACCAGGGAGAGCGGTGGTAACTAGACCAGGGGAGCGGTGGTAACTAGACCAGGGGAGCGGTGGTAACTAGACCAGGAGTGGTGGTACCTCTACCAGGGAGTGGTGGTACCTCTACCAGGGGAGTGGTGGTACCTCTACCAGGAGTGGTGGTACCTCTACCAGAGGAGCGGTGGTACCTCTACCAGGGGAGCGGTGGTAACTAGACCAGGGAAGCGGTGGTAACTAGACCAGGGGAGAGGTGGTAACTAGACCAGGGGAGTGGTGGTACCTCTACCAGTGGGAGCGGTGGTACCTCTACCAGGGAGCGGTGGTAACTAGACCAGGGGAGTGGTGGTAACTAGACCAGGAGCGGTGGTAACTAGACCAGGGGAATGGTGGTAACTAGACCAGGGGCGGTGGTAACTAGACCAGGGGAGCGGTGGTAACTAGACCAGGGGAGCGGTGGTAACTAGACCAGGGAGCGGTGGTAACTAGACCAGGGGAGCGGTGGTAACTAGACCAGGAGAATGGTGGTAACTAGACCAGGGGAGCGGTGGTAACTAGACCAGGGGAGCGGTGGTAACTAGACCAGGGGAGCGGTGGTACCTCTACCAGGGGAGCGGTGGTACCTCTACAGGGAGCGGTGGTAACTAGACCAGGGGAGCGGTGGTAACTAGACCAGGGGAGCGGTGGTAACTAGACCAGGGAGCGGTGGTAACTAGACCAGGGGAGCGGTGGTAACTAGACCAGGGAGCGGTGGTAACTAGACCAGAGAGCGGTGGTAACTAGACCAGGGAGCGGTGGTAACTAGACCAGGGGAGCGGTGGTAGCTAGACCAGGGGAGTGGTGGTAACTAGACCGGTGGTAACTAGACCAGGGAGCGGTGGTAACTAGACCAGGGGAAGCGGTGGTAACTAGAGCCAGGGGAGCGGTGGTAACTAGACCAGGGGGAGCGGTGGTAACTAGACCGGTGGTAACTAGACCAGGGGAGTGGTGGTAACTAGACCAGGGGAGTGGTGGTAACTAGACCGGGTGGTAACTAGACCAGGGGAGTGGTGGTAACTAGACCGAGTGGTCTAGACCAGGAAGTGGTGGTAACTAGACCAGGGGAGCGGTGGTAACTAGACCAGGGGAGCGGTGGTAACTAGACCAGGGGGTGGTGGTAACTAGACCAGGAGTGGTGGTAACTAGACCAGGGGAGCGGTGGTAACTAGACCAGGGGAGTGGTGGTAACTCGACCAGGGGAGTGGTGGTAACTAGACCAGGGGGAGTGGTGGTAACTAGACCAGGAGAGCGGTGGTAACTAGACCAGGGGAGCGGTGGTACCTCTACCAGGGGAGCGGTGGTAACTAGACCAGGAGTGGTGGTAACTAGACCAGGGGAGCGGTGGTACTAGACCAGGGAGTGGTGGCAACTAGACCAGGGGAGCGGTGGTAACTCAGACCAGGGGAGCGGTGGTAACTAGGACCAGGGGAGACGGTGGTAACTAGACCAGGGGAGCGGTGGTAACTAGACCAGGGGAGCGGTGGTAACTAGACCAGGGGAGCGGTGGTACCTAGACCAGGGAGTGGTGGTAACTAGACCAGGGGAGTGGTGGTACCTAGACCAGGGGAGTGGTGGTAACTAGACCAGGGGAGCGGTGGTACCTCTACCAGGGGAGGCGGTGGTAACTAGACCAGGGGAGCGGTGGTAACTAGACCAGGGAGTGGTAACTAGACCAGGGAGCGGTGGTAACTAGACCAGGGAAGTGGTGGTAACTAGACCAGGGGAGCGGTGGTAACTAGACCAGGGGAGCGGTGGTAACTAGACCAGGGGAGTGGTGGTAACTAGACCAGGGAGTGGTGGTAACTAGACCGGTGGTAACTAGACCAGGGGAGCGGTGGTAACTAGACCAGGGGAGCGGTGGTAACTAGACCAGGGGAGCGGTGGTAACTAGACCAGGGGAGCGGTGGTAACTAGACCAGGGGAGCGGTGGTAACTAGACCAGGGGAGCGGTGGTAACTAGACCAGGGGGAGCGGTGGTAACTAGACCAGGGGGAGTGGTGGTAACTAGACCAGGGGGAGTGGTGGTACCTCTACCAGGGGGAGTGGTGGTACCTCTACCAGGGGGAGTGGTGGTACCTCTACCAGGGGGAGTGGTGGTACCTCTACCAGGGGGAGCGGTGGTACCTCTACCAGGGGGAGCGGTGGTAACTAGACCAGGGGGAGCGGTGGTAACTAGACCAGGGGGAGAGGTGGTAACTAGACCAGGGGGAGTGGTGGTACCTCTACCAGTGGGAGCGGTGGTACCTCTACCAGTGGGAGCGGTGGTACCTCTACCAGGGGGAGCGGTGGTAACTAGACCAGGGGGAGCGGTGGTAACTAGACCAGGGGAGCGGTGGTAACTAGACCAGGGGAATGGTGGTAACTAGACCAGGGGAGCGGTGGTAACTAGACCAGGGGAGCGGTGGTAACTAGACCAGGGGAGTGGTGGTGACTAGACCAGGGGAGGCGGTGGTAACTAGACCAGGGGAGTGGTGGTACCTCTACCAGGGGAGTGGTGGTAACTAGACCAGGGGAGCGGTGGTAACTAGACCAGGGGAGCGGTGGTAACTAGACCAGGGGAGCGGTGGTAACTAGACCAGGGGAGCGGTGGTAACTAGACCAGGGGAGCGGTGGTAACTAGACCAGGGGAGCGGTGGTAACTAGACCAGGGGAGCGGTGGTAACTAGACCAGGGGAGCGGTGGTAACTAGACCAGGGGAGCGGTGGTAACTAGACCAGGGGAGCGGTGGTAACTAGACCAGGGAGCGGTGGTAACTAGACCAGGGGAGCGGTGGTAACTAGACCAGGGGGAGCGGTGGTAACTAGACCAGGGGGAGCGGTGGTAACTAGACCGGTGGTAACTAGACCAGGGGGAGTGGTGGTAACTAGACCAGTGGGAGCGGTGGTAACTAGACCAGGGGGAGTGGTGGTAACTAGACCAGGGAGCGGTGGTAACTAGACCGGTGGTAACTAGACCAGGGGAGTGGTGGTAACTAGACCAGGGGAGTGGTGGTAACTAGACCGGTGGTAACTAGACCAGGGGAGTGGTGGTAACTAGACCAGGGCGGTGGTAACTAGACCAGGGGAGTGGTGGTAACTAGACCAGGTGGTAACTAGACCGAGTGGTAACTAGACCAGGGGAGTGGTGGTAACTAGACCAGGGGAGTGGTGGTAACTAGACCAGGGGAGCGGTGGTAACTAGACCAGGGGAGCGGTGGTAACTAGACCAGGGGAGCGGTGGTAACTAGACCAGGGGAGCGGTGGTAACTAGACCAGGGGAGTGGTGGTAACTAGACCAGGGGAGTGGTGGTACCTCTACCAGGGGAGTGGTGGTACCTCTACCAGGGAGTGGTGAGTACCTCTACCAGGGGAGTGGTGGTACCTCTACCAGGGAGCGGTGGTACCTCTACCAGGGAGCGGTGGTAACTAGACCAGGGAGCGGTGGTAACTAGACCAGGGGAGCGGTGGTAACTAGACCAGGGGAGTGGTGGTACCTCTACCAGTGGGAGCGGTGGTACCTCTACCAGTGGGAGCGGTGGTACCTCTACCAGGGGAGCGGTGGTAACTAGACCAGGGGAGCGGTGGTAACTAGACCAGGGAAGCGGTGGTAACTAGACCAGGGGAATGGTGGTAACTAGACCAGGGAGGCGGTGGTAACTAGACCAGGGAGCGGTGGTAACTAGACCAGGGGAGTGGTGGTAACTAGACCAGGGGAGTGGTGGTGACTAGACCAGGGGAGCGGTGGTAACTAGACCAGGGGAGTGGTGGTACCTCTACCAGGGGAGTGGTGGTAACTAGACCAGGGGAGCGGTGGTAACTAGACCAGGGGAGCGGTGGTAACTAGACCAGGGGAGCGGTGGTAACTAGACCAGGGGAGCGGTGGTAACTAGACCAGGGGAGCGGTGGTAACTAGACCAGGGGAGCGGTGGTAACTAGACCAGGGGAGCGGTGGTAACTAGACCAGGGAGCGGTGGTAACTAGACCAGGGGAGCGGTGGTAACTAGACCAGGGGAGCGGTGGTAACTAGACCAGGGGAGCGGTGGTACCTCTACCAGGGAGCGGTGGTAACTAGACCAGGGGAGCGGTGGTAACTAGACCAGGGGAGCGGTGGTAACTAGACCAGGGGAGCGGTGGTAACTAGACGGTGGTAACTAGACCAGGGAGTGGTGGTAACTAGACCAGTGGGAGCGGTGGTAGCTAGACCAGGGGAGCGGTGGTAACTAGACCAGGGGAGCGGTGGTAACTAGACCGGTGGTAACTAGACCAGGGGAGTGGTGGTAACTAGACCAGGGGAGTGGTGGTAACTAGACCCGGTGGTAACTAGACCAGGGGAGTGGTGGTAACTAGACCGGTGGTAACTAGACCAGGGAGTGGTGGTAACTAGACCGGTGGTAACTAGACCGTGGTAACTAGACCAGGGGAGTGGTGGTAAACTAGACCAGGGGAGTGGTGGTAACTAGACCAGGGGAGCGGTGGTAACTAGACCAGGGAGCGGTGGTACCTCTACCAGGGGAGCGGTGGTAACTAGACCGGTGGTAACTAGACCAGGGGAGTGGTGGTAACTAGACCAGGGAAGTGGTGGTAACTAGACCAGGGAGCGGTGGTAACTAGACCAGGGGAGTGGTGGTAACTAGACCAGGGGAGTGGTGGTAACTAGACCAGGGAGCGGTGGTAACTAGACCAGGGGAGCGGTGGTAACTAGACCAGGGGAAGCGGTGGTAACTAGACCAGGGGAGCGGTGGTAACTAGACCAGGAGGAGTGGTGGTAACTAGACCAGGGGAGCGGTGGTAACTAGACCAGGGGAGTGGTGGTACCTAGACCAGGGGAGTGGTGGTAACTAGACCAGGGGAGCGGTGGTACCTCTACCAGGGAGTGGTGGTAACTAGACCAGGGGAGTGGTGGTACCTAGACCAGGGGAGTGGTGGTAACTAGACCAGGGGAGCGGTGGTACCTCTACCAGGGAGCGGTGGTAACTCCAGGGAGCGGTGGTAACTAGACCAGGGGAGCGGTGGTAACTAGACCAGGGGAGCGGTGGTACCTCGACCAGGGAGTGGTGGTAACTAGACCAGGGGAGTGGTGGTAACTAGACCAGGGAGTGGTGGTAACTAGACCAGGGGAGCGGTGGTAACTAGACCAGGGGAGTGGTGGTAACTAGACCAGGGGAGTGGTGGTAACTAGACCAGGGGAGTGGTGGTAACTAGACCAGGGGAGCGGTGGTAACTAGACCAGGGGAGTGGTGGTAACTAGACCAGGGGAGTGGTGGTACCTCTACCAGGGAGTGGTGGTACCTCTACCAGGAGAGTGGTGGTACCTCTACCAGGGGAGTGGTGGTACCTCTACCAGGGAGAGCGGTGGTAACTAGACCAGGGGAGTGGTGGTAACTAGACCAGGGAGCGGTGGTAACTAGACCAGGGGAGTGGTGGTAACTAGACCAGGGAGTGGTGGTAACTAGACCAGGGAGCGGTGGTACCTCTACCAGGGAGTGGTGGTAACTAGACCAGGGGAGTGGTGGTACCTAGACCAGGGGAGCGGTGGTAACTAGACCAGGGGAGCGGTGGTACCTCTACCAGGGGAAGCGGTGGTACCTCTACCAGGGGAGCGGTGGTAACTAGACCAGGGGAGCGGTGGTAACTAGACCAGGGAGCGGTGGTAACTAGACCAGGGGAGTGGTGGTAACTAGACCAGGGGAGTGGTGGTAACTAGACCAGGGGAGCGGTGGTAACTAGACCAGGGGAGTGGTGGTAACTAGACCAGGGGAGCGGTGGTAACTAGACCAGGGGGAGTGGTGGTAACTAGACCAGGGGAGCGGTGGTAACTAGACCAGGGGAGTGGTGGTAACTAGACCAGGGGAGCGGTGGTAACTAGACCAGGGGAGTGGTGGTACCTAGACCAGGGGAGTGGTGGTAACTAGACCAGGGAGCGGTGGTACCTCTACCAGGGGAGTGGTGGTAACTAGACCAGGGGAGTGGTGGTAACTAGACCAGGGGAGTGGTGGTAACTAGACCAGGGGAGCGGTGGTACCTCTACCAGGGAGTGGGTGGTAACTAGACCAGGGGAGCGGTGGTAACTAGACCAGGGGAGCGGTGGTACCTCTACCAGGGGAGCTGGTGGTAACTAGCTGAACCAGGGGAGTGGTGGTAACTAGACCAGGGGAGCGGTGGTAACTAGACCAGGGGAGCGGTGGTAACTAGACCAGGGGAGTGGTGGTAACTAGACCAGGGAGTGGTGGTAACTAGACCAGGGAGCGGTGGTAACTAGACCAGGGAGAGTGGTGGTAACTAGACCAGGGGAGTGGTGGTACACTCTACCAGGGGAGTGGTGGTACCTCTGACCAGGGAGTGGTGGTACCTCTACCAGGGGAGTGGTGGTACCTCTACCAGGGGAGCGGTGGTACCTCTACCAGGGGAGTGGTGGTAACTAGACCAGGGGAGTGGTGGTACCTCTACCAGGGGAGTGGTGGTAACTAGACCAGGGGAGCGGTGGTAGCTGGACCGGTGGTACTAGACCAGGGAGTGGTGGTAACTAGACCAGAGGGAGCAGTGGTAACTAGACCAGGGGAGCGGTGGTACCTCTACCAGGGAGCGGTGGTAACTAGACCAGGGGAGCGGTGGTAACTAGACCAGGGAGCGGTGGTAACTAGACCAGGGAGCGGTGGTAACTAGACCAGGGGAGCGGTGGTAACTAGACCAGGGGAGCGGTGGTAACTAGACCAGGGGAGCGGTGGTAACTAGACCAGGGGAGCGGTGGTAACTAGACCAGGGGAGCGGTGGTAACTAGACCAGGGGAGTGGTGGTAACTAGACCAGGGGAGCGGTGGTAACTAGACCAGGAGGAGCGGTGGTAACTAGACCAGGGGAGCGGTGGTACCTAGACCAGGGGAGTGGTGGTAACTAGACCAGGAGCGGTGGTACCTAGACCAGGGGAGTGGTGGTAACTAGACCAGGGGAGTGGTGGTAACTAGACCAGGGAGTGGTGGTAACTAGACCAGGGAGCGGTGGTACCTAGACCAGGGAGTGGTGGTAACTAGACCAGGGGAGCGGTGGTAACTAGACCAGGGAGCGGTGGTAACTAGACCGGGAGCGGTGGTAACTAGACCAGGGAGTGGTGGTAACTAGACCAGGGGAGCGGTGGTAACTAGACCAGGGAAGTGGTGGTAACTAGACCAGGAGTGGTGGTAACTAGACCAGGG
>NW_027035949.1:0-12137 GCF_034236695.1 Oncorhynchus nerka
GATATATACAGGGTGTTACGGTACAGAGTCAATGTGGAGGCTATATACAGGGTGTTACGGTACAGAGTCAATGTGGAGGCTATATACAGGGTGTTACGGTACAGAGTCAATGTGGAGGCTATATACAGGGTGTTACGGTACAGAGTCAATGTGGAGGCTATATACAGGGTGTTACGGTACAGAGTCAATGTGGAGGCTATATACAGGGTGTTACGGTACAGAGTCAATGTGGAGGCTATATACAGGGTGTTACGGTACAGAGTCAATGTGGAGGCTATATACAGGGTGTTACGGTACAGAGTCAATGTGGAGGCTATATACAGGGTGTTACGGTACAGAGTCAATGTGGAGGCTATATACAGGGTATTACGGTACAGAGTCAATGTGGAGGCTATATACAGGGTGTTACGGTACAGAGTCAATGTGGAGGCTATATACAGGATGTTACGGTACAGAGTCAATGTGGAGGATATATACAGGGTATTACGTGTACAGAGTCAATGTGGAGGCTATATACAGGATGTTACGGTACAGAGTCAATGTGGAGGATATATATGATGTTACGGGCACAGAGTCAATGTGGAGGCTATATACAGGGGGTACCGGTACAGAGTCAATGTGGAGGCTATATAAGGGTGTTACGGCACAGAGTCAACGTGGAGGCTATATACAGGGTGTTACGGTACAGAGTCATGTGGAGGCTATATACAGGGTGTTACGGCACAGAGTCAATGTGTGGCTATATACAGGGTGTTACGGTACAGAGTCACTGGGAGGATATATACAGGATGTTACGGTACAGAGTCAATGTGAGGCTATATACAGGGTGTTACGGTACAGAGTCAATGTGAGGCTATATACAGGGTGTTACGGTACAGAGTCAATGTGGAGGCTATATACAGGGTGTTACGGCCAGAGTCAATGTGGAGGCTATATACAGGGTATTACGGTACAGAGTCAATGTGGAGGCTATATACAGGGTGTTACGGTACAGAGTCAATGTGGAGGCTATATACGGGGTGTTACGGTGACAGAGTCAATGTGGAGGCTATATACAGGGTATTACGGCACAGAGTCAATGTGGAGGCTATATACAGGGGGGTACCGCACAGAGTCACCTGGGAGGCTATATACAGGGTGTTACGGCACAGAGTCATGTGGAGGCTATATACAGGGTGTTACGGTACAGAGTCAATGTGGAGGCTATATACAGGGTGTTACGGTACAGAGTCAATGTGGTGGTTATATACAGGGTGTTACGGGCACAGAGTCAATGTGGAGGATATATACAGGATGTTACGGTACAGAGTCAATGTGGAGGCTATATACAGGGTGTTACGCACAGAGTCAATGTGGAGGCTATATACAGGGTGTTACGGTACAGAGTCAATGTGGAGGCTATATACAGGATGTTACGGTACAGAGTCAATGTACAGGCTATATACAGGGTATTACGGCACAGAGTCACGTGGAGGCTATATACAGGATGTTACGGTACAGAGTCAATGTGGAGGCTATATACAGGGTATTACGGTACAGAGTCAATGGGAGGCTATATACAGGGTATTACGGTACAGAGTCAATGTGGAGGCTATATACAGGGTGTTACGGCACAGAGTCAATGTGGAGGCTATATACAGGGTGTTACGGTACAGAGTCAATGTGGAGGCTATATACAGGGTTACGGCACAGAGTCAATGTGGAGGCTATATATACAGGGGTACCAGTACACAGAGTCAATGTGGAGGCTATATACAGGGGTACCAGTACAGAGTCAATGTGGGAGGCTATATACAGGGGGTACCAGTACAGAGTCAATGTGGAGGATATATACAGGTGTTACGGTACAGAGTCAATGTGGAGGCTATATACAGGGTGTTACGGTACAGAGTCAATGTGGAGGCTATATACAGGTGTTACGGCACAGAGTCAATGTGGAAGCTATATACAGGGTGTTACGGTACAGAGTCAATGTGGAGGCTATATACAGGGGTGTTACGGCACAGAGTCACTGTGGAGGCTATACAGGGTGTCACGGCACAGAGAGTCAATGTGGAGGCTATATACAGGTGGGCAAATTAGTACAGAGTCAATGTGGAGGCTATATACAGGGTACCAGTACAGAGTCAATGTGAGGATATATACAGGGTGTTACGGCACAGAGTCAATGTGGAGGCTTATAAAGGGGGTACTAGCAAGGAACAATGTGGAGGCTATATACAGGGTGTTACGGTACAGAGTCACTGTGGAGGCTTATATACAGGGGGCAAATGTGCACAGAGTCAATGTGGGAGGCTATATACAGGGTGTTACGGCACAGAGTCAATGTGGGAGGCTATATACAGGTACCAGTAACAGAGTCAATGGGAGATATATACAGGGTGTTACGGCAGAGTCAATGTGGAGGACATATACAGGATGTTACGGTACAGAGTCAATGTGGAGGCTATATACAGGGTGTTACGGTACAGAGTCAATGTGGAGGCTATATACAGGGTGTTACGGTACAGAGTCAATGTGGAGGCTATATACAGGGTGTTACGGTACAGAGTCAATGTGGAGGCTATATACAGGGTATTACGGTACAGAGTCAATGTGGAGGCTATATACAGGGTGTTACGGTACAGAGTCAATGTGGAGGGTATATACAGGGTATTACGGTACAGAGTCAATGTGGAGGCTATATACAGGGTGTTACGGTACAGAGTCAATGTGGAGGCTATATACGGGGTGTTACGGTACAGAGTCGATGTGGAGGCTATATACAGGGTATTACGGTACAGAGTCAATGTGGAGGCTATATACAGGGGGTACCAGTACAGAGTCAATGTGGAGGCTATATACAGGGGGTACCAGTACAGAGTCAATGTGGAGGCTATATACAGCGTGTTACGGTACAGAGTCAATGTGGAGGCTATATACAGGATGTTACGGTACAGAGTCAATGTACAGGCTATATACAGGGTGTTACGGTACAGAGTCAAATTGGAGGCTATATACAGGGTATTACGGTACAGAGTCAATGTGGAGGCTATATACAGGATGTTACGGTACAGAGTCAATGTGGAGGCTATATACAGGGTATTACGGTACAGAGTCAATGTGGAGGCTATATACAGGGGGTACCAGTACAGAGTCAATGTGGAGGCTATATACAGGGTGTTACGGTACAGAGTCAATGTGGAGGCTATATACAGGGGGTACCAGTACAGAGTCAATGTGGAGGCTATATACAGGGTGTTACGGTACAGAGTCAATGTGGAGGCTATATACAGGGGGTACCAGTACAGAGTCAATGTGGAGGATATATACAGGGTGTTACGGTACAGAGTCAATGTGGAGGACATATACAGGATGTTACGGTACAGAGTCAATGTGGAGGCTATATACAGGGTGTTACGGTACAGAGTCAATGTGGAGGCTATATACAGGGTGTTACGGTACAGAGTCAATGTGGAGGCTATATACAGGGTGTTACGGTACAGAGTCAATGTGGAGGCTATATACAGGGTATTACGGTACAGAGTCAATGTGGAGGCTATATACAGGGTGTTACGGTACAGAGTCAATGTGGAGGGTATATACAGGGTATTACGGTAC
The DNA here is from genome assembly GCF_034236695.1 of Oncorhynchus nerka. Classification (NCBI taxonomy): domain Eukaryota; kingdom Metazoa; phylum Chordata; class Actinopteri; order Salmoniformes; family Salmonidae; genus Oncorhynchus; species Oncorhynchus nerka. The sequence continues at coordinate 3,601 of NW_027035949.1, forward strand.
AGAGTCAATGTGGAGGCTATATACAGGGTGTTACGGTACAGAGTCAATGTGGAGGCTATATACGGGTGTTACGGTACAGAGTCATGTGGAGGCTATATACAGGGGTATTACGGCACAGAGTCAATGTGGAGGCTATATACAGGGGGTACCAGTACAGAGTCAATGTGGAGGCTATATACAGGGGGTACCAGTACAGAGTCAATGTGGAGGCTATATACAGCGTGTTACGGTACAGAGTCAATGTGGAGGCTATATACAGGATGTTACGGTACAGAGTCAATGTGGAGGCTATATACAGGGTGTTACGGTACAGAGTCAATGTGGAGGCTATATACAGGGTGTTACGGTACAGAGTCAATGTGGAGGCTATATACAGGGGGTACCAGTACAGAGTCAATGTGGAGGCTATATACAGGGGGTACCAGTACAGAGTCAATGTGGAGGCTATATACAGGGGGTACCAGTACAGAGTCAATGTGGAGGATATATACAGGGTGTTACGGTACAGAGTCAATGTGGAGGCTATATACAGGGTGTTACGGTACAGAGTCAATGTGGAGGCTATATACAGGGTGTTACGGTACAGAGTCAATGTGGAGGCTATATACAGGGTGTTACGGTACAGAGTCAATGTGGAGGCTATATACAGGGTGTTACGGTACAGAGTCAATGTGGAGGCTATATACAGGGGGTACCAGTACAGAGTCAATGTGGAGGCTATATACAGGGGGTACCAGTACAGAGTCAATGTGGAGGATATATACAGGGTGTTACGGTACAGAGTCAATGTGGAGGCTATATACAGGGGGTACCAGTACAGAGTCAATGTGGAGGCTATATACAGGGTGTTACGGTACAGAGTCAATGTGGAGGCTATATACAGGGGGTACCAGTACAGAGTCAATGTGGAGGCTATATACAGGGTGTTACGGTACAGAGTCAATGTGGAGGCTATATACAGGGGGTACCAGTACAGAGTCAATGTGGAGGATATATACAGGGTGTTACGGTACAGAGTCAATGTGGAGGCTATATACAGGGGGTACCAGTACAGAGTCAATGTGGAGGCTATATACAGGGTATTACGGTACAGAGTCAATGTGGAGGCTATATACAGGGTATTACGGTACAGAGTCAATGTGGAGGATATATACAGGGTGTTACGGTACAGAGTCAATGTGGAGGCTATATACAGGGTGTTACGGTACAGAGTCAATGTGGAGGCTATATACAGGGTGTTACGGTACAGAGTCAATGTGAAGGATATATACAGGGTATTACGGTACAGAGTCAATGTGGAGGCTATATACAGGGGGTACCAGTACAGAGTCAATGTGGAGGCTATATACAGGGTGTTACGGTACAGAGTCAATGTGGAGGATATATACAGGGTGTTACGGCACAGAGTCAATGTGGAGGCTATATACAGGTGTTACGGCACAGAGTCAATGTGGAGGCTATATACAGGTATTACGGCACAGAGTCAATGTGGGAGGCTATATACAGGGTGTTACGGTACAGAGTCAATGTGAAGGATATATACAGGGTATTACGGTACAGAGTCAATGTGGAGGCTATATACAGGATGTTACGGTACAGAGTCAATGTGGAGGATATATACAGGGTATTACGGTACAGAGTCAATGTGGAGGATATATACAGGATGTTACGGTACAGAGTCAATGTGGAGGATATATACAGGGTATTACGGTACAGAGTCAATGTGGAGGATATATACAGGATGTTACGGTACAGAGTCAATGTGGAGGCTATATACAGGGGGTACCAGTACAGAGTCAATGTGGAGGCTATATACAGGGGGTACCAGTACAGAGTCAATGTGGAGGCTATATACAGGGGGTACCAGTACAGAGTCAATGTGGAGGATATATACAGGGTGTTACGGTACAGAGTCAATGTGGAGGCTATATACAGGGGGTACCAGTACAGAGTCAATGTGGAGGCTATATACAGGGTGTTACGGTACAGAGTCAATGTGTAGGCTATATACAGGGTGTTACGGTACAGAGTCAATGTACAGGCTATATACAGGGTGTTACGGTACAGAGTCAATGTGGAGCCTATATACAGGGTATTACGGTACAGAGTCAATGTGGAGGCTATATACAGGATGTTACGGTACAGAGTCAATGTGGAGGCTATATACAGGGTATTACGGTACAGAGTCAATGTGGAGGCTATATACAGGGTATTACGGTACAGAGTCAATGTGGAGGCTATATACAGGGTGTTACGGTACAGAGTCAATGTGGAGGCTATATACAGGGTGTTACGGCACAGAGTCAATGTGGAGGCTATACAGGTGTTACGGCACAGAGTCATGTGGAGGCTATATACAGGGGGTACCGGTACAGAGTCAATGTGAGGCTATATACAGGGGGTACCAGTACAGAGTCAATGTGGAGGCTATATACAGGGGGTACCAGTACAGAGTCAATGTGGAGGATATATACAGGGTGTTACGGTACAGAGTCAATGTGGGAGGCTATATACAGGTGTTACGGTACAGAGTCAATGTGGAGGCTATATACAGGGTGTTACGGCACAGAGTCAATGTGGAGGCTATATACAGGGTGTTACGGCACAGAGTCAATGTGGGAGGCTATATACAGGGTGTTACGGGTACAGAGTCAATGTGAGGCTATATACAGGGTGTTACGGTACAGAGTCAATGTGGGAGGCTATATACAGGGGGTACCAGTACAGAGTCAATGTGGAGGCTATATACAGGGGGTACCAGTACAGAGTCATGTGGAGGCTATATACAGGGGTACCAGTACAGAGTCAATGTGGAGGCTATATACAGGGTGTTACGGCACAGAGTCAATGTGGAGGCTATATACAGGGGGTACCAGTACAGAGTCAATGTGGAGGCTATATACAGGGTGTTACGGGGTAACAGAGTCAATGTGGAGGCTATATACAGGGGGTACCAGTACAGAGTCAATGTGGAGGATATATACAGGGTGTTACGGTACAGAGTCAATGTGGAGGCTATATACAGGGGGTACCAGTACAGAGTCAATGTGGAGGCTATATACAGGGTATTACGGTACAGAGTCAATGTGGAGGCTATATACAGGGTATTACGGTACAGAGTCAATGTGGAGGCTATATACAGGGTGTTACGGTACAGAGTCAATGTGAAGGATATATACAGGGTATTACGGTACAGAGTCAATGTGGAGGCTATATACAGGGGGTACCAGTACAGAGTCAAGGTGGAGGCTATATACAGGGTGTTACGGTACAGAGTCAATGTGGAGGATATATACAGGGTGTTACGGTACAGAGTCAATGTGGAGGCTATATACAGGGTGTTACGGTACAGAGTCAATGTGGAGGCTATATACAGGGTATTACGGTACAGAGTCAATGTGGAGGCTATATACAGGGTGTTACGGTACAGAGTCAATGTGAAGGATATATACAGGGTATTACGGTACAGAGTCAATGTGGAGGCTATATACAGGATGTTACGGTACAGAGTCAATGTGGAGGATATATACAGGGTATTACGGTACAGAGTCAATGTGGAGGATATATACAGGATGTTACGGTACAGAGTCAATGTGGAGGATATATACAGGGTATTACGGTACAGAGTCAATGTGGAGGATATATACAGGATGTTACGGTACAGAGTCAATGTGGAGGCTATATACAGGGGGTACCAGTACAGAGTCAATGTGGAGGCTATATACAGGGTGTTACGGTACAGAGTCAATGTGGAGGCTATATACAGGATGTTACGGTACAGAGTCAATGTGGAGGCTATATAAAGGGGGTACCAGTACAGAGTCAATGTGGAGGCTATATACAGGGTGTTACGGTACAGAGTCAATGTGGAGGCTATATACAGGGGGTACCAGTACAGAGTCAATGTGGAGGCTATATACAGGGGTGTTACGGCTGCACAGAGTCAATGTGGAGGCTATATACAGGGTGTTACGGTACAGAGTCAATGTGGAGGCTATATACAGGGTGTTACGGTACAGAGTCAATGTGGGAGGCTATATACAGGGTGTTACGGCACAGAGTCAATGTGGGAGGCTATATACAGGGGGTACCAGTACAGAGTCAATGTGGAGGCTATATACAGGGGGTACCAGTACAGAGCCAATGGGAGGTTATATACAGGGGGGTACCAGTACAGAGTCAATGTGGAGGCTATATACAGGGGGTACCAGTACAGAGTCAATGTGGAGGCTATATACAGGGGGTACCAGTACAGAGTCAATGTGGAGGCTATATACAGCGTGTTACGGTACAGAGTCAATGTGGAGGCTATATACAGGATGTTACGGTACAGAGTCAATGTACAGGCTATATACAGGGTGTTACGGTACAGAGTCAATGTGGAGGCTATATACAGGGTATTACGGTACAGAGTCAATGTGGAGGCTATATACAGGATGTTACGGTACAGAGTCAATGTGGAGGCTATATACAGGGTATTACGGTACAGAGTCAATGTGGAGGCTATATACAGGGTATTACGGTACAGAGTCAATGTGGAGGCTATATACAGGGTGTTACGGTACAGAGTCAATGTGGAGGCTATATACAGGGTGTTACGGTACAGAGTCAATGTGGAGGCTATACAGGGGTGTTACGGTACAGAGTCAATGTGGAGGCTATATACAGGGTGTTACGGTACAGAGTCAATGTGGAGGCTATATACAGGGTGTTACGGTACAGAGTCAATGTGGAGGCTATATACAGGGTGTTACGGTACAGAGTCAATGTGGAGGCTATATACAGGGGGTACCAGTACAGAGTCAATGTGGAGGCTATATACAGGGTGTTACGGTACAGAGTCAATGTGGAGGCTATATACAGGGGGTACCAGTACAGAGTCAATGTGGAGGCTATATACAGGGTGTTACGGTACAGAGTCAATGTGGAGGCTATATACAGGGGGTACCAGTACAGAGTCAATGTGGAGGATATATACAGGGTGTTACGGTACAGAGTCAATGTGGAGGCTATATACAGGGGGTACCAGTACAGAGTCAATGTGGAGGCTATATACAGGGTATTACGGTACAGAGTCAATGTGGAGGCTATATACAGGGTATTACGGTACAGAGTCAATGTGGAGGATATATACAGGGTGTTACGGTACAGAGTCAATGTGGAGGCTATATACAGGGTGTTACGGTACAGAGTCAATGTGGAGGCTATATACAGGGTATTACGGCACAGAGTCAATGGGAGGCTATATACAGGGTGTTACGGTACAGAGTCAATGTGAAGGATATATACAGGGTATTACGGCACAGAGTCAATGTGGAGGCTATATACAGGGGGTACCAGTACAGAGTCAATGTGGAGGCTATATACAGGGTGTTACGGTACAGAGTCAATGTGGAGGATATATACAGGGTGTTACGGTACAGAGTCAATGTGGAGGCTATATACAGGGTGTTACGGTACAGAGTCAATGTGGAGGCTATATACAGGGTATTACGGTACAGAGTCAATGTGGAGGCTATATACAGGGTGTTACGGTACAGAGTCATGTGAAGGATATATACAGGTATTACGGCAGAGTCAATGTGGAGGCTATATACATGATGTTACGGTACAGAGTCAATGTGGAGGATATATACAGGGTATTACGGTACAGAGTCAATGTGGAGGATATATACAGGATGTTACGGTACAGAGTCAATGTGGAGGATATATACAGGATGTTACGGTACAGAGTCAATGTGGAGGCTATATACAGGGGGTACCAGTACAGAGTCAATGTGGAGGCTATATACAGGGGGTACCAGTACAGAGTCAATGTGGAGGCTATATACAGGGGGTACCAGTACAGAGTCAATGTGGAGGATATATACAGGGTGTTACGGTACAGAGTCAATGTGGAGGCTATATACAGGGGGTACCAGTACAGAGTCAATGTGTAGGCTATATACAGGGTGTTACGGTACAGAGTCAATGTGGAGGCTATATACAGGGGGTACCAGTACAGAGTCAATGTGGAGGCTATATACAGGGTGTTACGGCACAGAGTCAATGTGGAGGCTATATACAGGGGTACCAGTACAGAGTCAATGGGAGGATATATACAGGGTGTTACGGTACAGAGTCAATGTGGAGGCTATATACAGGGGGTACCAGTACAGAGTCAATGTGGAGGCTATATACAGGGTATTACGGTACAGAGTCAATGTGGAGGCTATATACAGGGTATTACGGTACAGAGTCAATGTGGAGGCTATATACAGGGTGTTACGGTACAGAGTCAATGTGAAGGATATATACAGGGTATTACGGTACAGAGTCAATGTGGAGGCTATATACAGGGGGTACCAGTACAGAGTCAATGTGGAGGCTATATACAGGGTATTACGGTACAGAGTCAATGTGGAGGCTATATACAGGGTATTACGGTACAGAGTCAATGTGGAGGCTATATACAGGGTGTTACGGTACAGAGTCAATGTGAAGGATATATACAGGGTATTACGGTACAGAGTCAATGTGGAGGCTATATACAGGGGGTACCGGTACAGAGTCAATGTTGGAGGCTTCCTGATTTCAAACCCAACCTCCCCAAGGTCTGTCCTTGGAGAAGATCTGATAACAGAATTGTTGTTGCCAGTGGTGGTGCGGTTTTTACTCCCTAATAGAGGAGCTTTTACTTCTACCGGTGACTTTACAGGATTAAAGTAATGTAATACTAGCGCCTCACTCTCTAATTCCTGAACGGAGAAGACTGGAGCTGCTGCTCTGTACACACTCACCATCTCTGTCTGCATCACACTTTTGTTTTGCATTCCAAATAAAAACCCACACTCCCCCAGTACCCTTTTATAGTGCACTACGTTTAACCAGAGCCCTATGGGCCCTAAAGGGCACCGTTTGGGACCCACATAGTGTGATTATCTAAGTGGAGAAGGGAAAATGAGATTAACATTTGTCTCAGATGGCCATCTGTAGCCACAGCCCTTTTTACTCAAATACAGGAGGGTTATAGTGGCTCTAACTATAGCCCTTCAATATTTAATTCAGCCAGTCGGATAAAGATTTCCTGAATGAAAAGAAAACCAGGAAGTCCTCTACTTTGGATCTGAGATGGATGCTTAGCTAACAGTAAAAGCGTTTGGAAATGATCTGAAACCCTGACGATGGTGTGTGTTGGTGGACAAGCGTTCCCGGGTAAAAGACCACCGAGACGGACCGTAACTACAGCCCTTTACTGAAACACAGGAGGATTATAGTGGCTGTAACTACAGCCCTTTACTGAAAGGAGGATTATAGTGACTGTAACTACAGCCCTTTACATTTACATTTACATTTAAGTCATTTAGCAGACGCTCTTATCCAGAGCGACTTACAAATTGGTGCATTCACCTTATGACCTCCAGTGGAACAGTAGTGCATCTAAATCTTTTCAGGGGGAGGGGGGGTGAGAGGGATTACTTTATCCTATCCTAGGTATTCCTTAAAGAGGTGGGGTTTCAGGTGTCTCCGGAAGGTGGTGATTGACTCCGCTGTCCTGGCGTCGTGAGGGAGTTTGTTCCACCATTGGGGGGCCAGAGCAGCGAACACAGGAGGATTATAGTGGCTGTAACTACAGCCCTTTACTGAAAGGAGGATTATAGTGGCTGTAACTACAGCCCTTTACTGAAAGGAGGATTAACTACAGCCCTTTACTGAAAGGAGGATTATAGTGGCTGTAACTACAGCCCTTTACTGAAAGGAGGATTATAGTGGCTGTAACTACAGCCCTTTACTGAAAGGAGGATTATAGTGGCTGTAACTACAGCCCTTTACTGAAAGGAGGATTATAGTGGCTGTAACTACAGCCCTTTACTGAAAGGAGGATTATAGTGGCTGTAACTACAGCCCTTTACTGAAAGGAGGATTATAGTGACTGTAACTACAGCCCTTTACTGAAAGGAGGATTATAGTGGCTGTAACTACAGCCCTTTACTGAAAGGAGGATTATAGTGACTGTAACTACAGCCAGCTTTACTGAAAAAGGAGGATTATAGTGGCTGTAACTACAGCCCTTTACTGAAAGGAGGATTATAGTGGCTGTAACTACAGCCCTTTACTGAAACACAGGAGGATTATAGTGGCTGTAACTACAGCCCTTTACTGAAAGGGAGGATTATAGTGGCTGCACTACAGCCCTTTACTGAAACACAGGAGGATTATAGTGGTCAGAACTACAGCCCTTTACTGAAACACAGGAGGATTATAGTGGCTGTAACTACAGCCCCTTTACTGAAAAAGGATGATTATAGTGACTGTAACTACAGCCCTTTACTGAAACACAGGAGGATTTATAGTGACTGTAACTACAGCCCTTTACTGAAACAGGAGGTAATTATAGTGGCTGTAACTACAGCCCTTTACTGAAACACAGAGGATTATATTAGGATTCACAGTAACAGTAAAAGACCACGAGACGGACTGTAACTACAGCCCTTTACTGAAACACAGGAGGATTATATTGGCCGTAACTACAGTAACAGTAAAAGACCACCGAGACG
>NW_027035950.1:0-12138 GCF_034236695.1 Oncorhynchus nerka
GAGTAAAGAACCCACAACCACACTCACTACAGTTACCAGACAGGGTAAAGAACCTACAACCACCCTCACTACAGATACCAGACAGGGTATAGAACCTACAACCACCCTTACTACAGTTACCAGACAGGGTGTAGAACCTACAACCACCCTCACTACAGTTACCAGACAGCTTTAGAACCCACAACCACCCTCACTACAGATACCAGACAGGTATAGAACCCACAACCACCCTCACTACAGTTACCAGACAGGGTATAGAACCTACAATCAACCCTCTACTACAGATACCAGACAAGGTATATAACCTACAACACCCTTACTACAGTTACCAGACAGGGTATAGAACCCACAACCACCCTGCAACAGTTACCAGACAGGGTATAGAACCCACAACCACCCTCACTACAGTTACCAGACAGGGTATAGAACCCACAACCACCCTCACTACAGACACCAGACAGGGTATAGAACCTACAACCACCCTTACTACAGTTACCAGACAGGGTATAGAACCCACAACCACCCTCACTACAGATACCAGACAGGGTATAGAACCTACAACCACCCTTACTACAGTTACCAGACAGGGTATAGAACCCACAACCACCCTCACTACAGATACCAGACAGGGTATAGAACCTACAACCACCCTTACTACAGTTACCAGACAGGGTATATAACCTACAACCACCCTCACTACAGTTACCAGACAGGGTATATAACCTACAACCACCCTCACTACAGTTACCAGACAGAGTAAAGAACCCACAACCACCCTCACTACAGTTACCAGACAGGGTATAGAACCTACAACCACCCTTACTACAGTTACCAGACAGGGTATATAACCTACAACCACCCTCACTACAGTTACCAGACAGGGTATAGAACCCACAACCACCATCACTACAGATACCAGACAGGGTATATAACCTACAACCACCCTCACTACAGTTACCAGACAGCTTTAGAACCCACAACCACCCTCACTACAGATACCAGACAGGGTATAGAACACAACCACCCTCACTACAGTTACCAGACAGGGTATAGAACCTACAATCAACCCTCGCTACAGATACCAGACAAGGTATATAACCTACAACAACCCTTACTACAGTTACCAGACAGGGTATAGAACCCACAACCACCCCTGCAACAGTTACCAGACAGGCTATAGAACCTACAACCACCCTCACTACAGTTACCAGACAGGGTATAGAACCCACAACCACCCTCACTACAGACACCAGACAGGGTATAGAACCTACAACCACCCTTACTACAGTTACCAGACAGGGTATATAACCTACAACCACCCTCACTACAGTTACCAGACAGGGTATATAACCTACAACCACCCTCACTACAGTTACCAGACAGAGTAAAGAACCCACAACCACCCTCACTACAGTTACCAGACAGGGTATAGAACCTACAACCACCCTTACTACAGTTACCAGACAGGGTATATAACCTACAACCACCCTCACTACAGTTACCAGACAGAGTAAAGAACCCACAACCACCCTCACTACAGTTACCAGACAGGGTATAGAACCCACAACCACCCTCACTACAGATACCAGACAGGGTATAGAACCTACAACCACCCTTACTACAGTTACCAGACAGAGTAAAGAACCCACAACCACCCTCACTACAGTTACCAGACAGGGTATAGAACCCACAACCACCCTCACTACAGATACCAGACAGGGTATAGAACCTACAACCACCCTCACTACAGTTACCAGACAGGGTATAGAACCCACAACCACCCTCACTACAGATACCAGACAGGGTATAGAACCTACAACCACCCTTACTACAGTTACCAGACAGGGTATATAACCTACAACCACCCTCACTACAGTTACCAGACAGGGTATATAACCTAAAGAACAACCACCCTCACTACAGTTACCAGACAGAGTAAAGAACCCACAACCACCCTCACTACAGTTACCAGACAGGGTATAGAACCTACAACCACCCTTACTACAGTTACCAGACAGGGTATATAACCTACAACCACACTCACTACAGTTACCAGACAGGGTATAGAACCCACAACCACCCCTGCAACAGTTACCAGACAGGGTAAAGAACCCACAACCACCCTCACTACAGTTACCAGACAGGGTAAAGAACCAACAACCACCCTCACTACAGTTACCAGACAGGGTATAGAACCTACAACCACCCTCACTACAGTTACCAGACAGGGTATAGAACCCACAACCACCCTCACTACAGATACCAGACAGGGTATAGAACCTACAACCACCCTTACTACAGTTACCAGACAGGGTAAAGAACCTACAACCACCCTCACTACAGTTACCAGACAGGGTATAGAACCCACAACCACCCTCACTACAGATACCAGACAGGGTATAGAACCTACAACCACCCTTACTACAGTTACCAGACAGGGTATATAACCTACAACCACCCTCACTACAGTTACCAGACAGGGTATATAACCTACAACCACCCTCACTACAGATACCAGACAGGGTATAGAACCTACAACCACCCTTACTACAGTTACCAGACAGGGTGTATAACCTACAACCACCCTCACTACAGTTACCAGACAGGGTATAGAACCTACAACCACCCTTACTACAGTTACCAGACAGGGTATAGAACCCACAACCACCCTCACTACAGATACCAGACAGGGTATAGAACCTACAACCACCCTCACTACAGTTACCAGACAGGGTATAGAACCCACAACCACCCTCACTACAGATACCAGACAGGGTATAGAACCTACAACCACCCTTACTACAGTTACCAGACAGGGTATATAACCTACAACCACCCTCACTACAGTTACCAGATAGGGTATATAACCTACAACCACCCTCACTACAGTTACCAGACAGAGTAAAGAACCCACAACCACCCTCACTACAGTTACCAGACAGGGTATAGAACCTACAACCACCCTTACTACAGTTACCAGACAGGGTATATAACCTACAACCACCCTCACTACAGGTACCAGACAGAGTAAAGAACCCACAACCACACTCACTACAGATACCAGACAGGGTATAGAACCTACAACCACCCTTACTACAGTTACCAGACAGAGTAAAGAACCCACAACCACCCTCACTACAGTTACCAGACAGGGTATAGAACCCACAACCACCCTCACTACAGATACCAGACAGGGTATAGAACCTACAACCACCCTCACTACAGTTACCAGACAGGGTATAGAACCCACAACCACCCTCACTACAGATACCAGACAGGGTATAGAACCTACAACCACCCTTACTACAGTTACCAGACAGGGTATATAACCTACAACCACCCTCACTACAGTTACCAGACAGGGTATATAACCTACAACCACCCTCACTACAGTTACCAGACAGAGTAAAGAACCCACAACCACCCTCACTACAGTTACCAGACAGGGTATAGAACCTACAACCACCCTTACTACAGTTACCAGACAGGGTATATAACCTACAACCACACTCACTACAGTTACCAGACAGGGTATAGAACCCGCAACCACCCCTGCAACAGTTACCAGACAGAGTAAAGAACCCACAACCACCCTCGCTACAGTTACCAGACAGGGTAAAGAACCAACAACCACCCTCACTACAGTTACCAGACAGGGTATAGAACCTACAACCACCCTCACTACAGTTACCAGACAGAGTAAAGAACCCACAACCACCCTCACTACAGTTACCAGACAGGGTATAGAACCCACAACCACCCTCACTACAGATACCAGACAGGGTATAGAACCTACAACCACCCTTACTACAGTTACCAGACAGGGTATATAACCTACAACCACCCTCACTACAGTTACCAGACAGGGTATAGAACCCACAACCACCCTCACTACAGATACCAGACAGGGTATAGAACCTACAACCACCCTTACTACAGTTACCAGACAGGGTGTATAACCTACAACCACCCTCACTACAGTTACCAGACAGGGTATATAACCTACAACCACCCTCACTACAGATACCAGACAGGGTATAGAACCTACAACCACCCTTACTACAGTTACCAGACAGGGTGTATAACCTACAACCACCCTCACTACAGTTACCAGACAGGGTATAGAACCTACAACCACCCTTACTACAGTTACCAGACAGGGTATAGAACCCACAACCACCCTCACTACAGATACCAGACAGGGTATAGAACCTACAACCACCCTCACTACAGTTACCAGACAGGGTATAGAACCCACAACCACCCTCACTACAGATACCAGACAGGGTATAGAACCTACAACCACCCTTACTACAGTTACCAGACAGGGTATATAACCTACAACCACCCTCACTACAGTTACCAGACAGGGTATATAACCTACAACCACCCTCACTACAGTTACCAGACAGAGTAAAGAACCCACAACCACCCTCACTACAGTTACCAGACAGGGTATAGAACCTACAACCACCCTTACTACAGTTACCAGACAGGGTATATAACCTACAACCACCCTCACTACAGTTACCAGACAGAGTAAAGAACCCACAACCACACTCACTACAGTTACCAGACAGGGTATAGAACCCACAACCACCATCACTACAGATACCAGACAGGGTATATAACCTACAACCACCCTCACTACAGTTACCAGACAGCTTTAGAACCCACAACCACCCTCACTACAGATACCAGACAGGGTATAGAACCTACAATCAACCCTCGCTACAGATACCAGACAAGGTATATAACCTACAACAACCCTTACTACAGTTACCAGACAGGGTATAGAACCCACAACCACCCCTGCAACAGTTACCAGACAGGCTATAGAACCTACAACCACCCTCACTACAGTTACCAGACAGGGTATAGAACCCACAACCACCCTCACTACAGACACCAGACAGGGTATAGAACCTACAACCACCCTTACTACAGTTACCAGACAGGGTATATAACCTACAACCACCCTCACTACAGTTACCAGACAGGGTATATAACCTACAACCACCCTCACTACAGTTACCAGACAGAGTAAAGAACCCACAACCACCCTCACTACAGTTACCAGACAGGGTATAGAACCTACAACCACCCTTACTACAGTTACCAGACAGGGTATATAACCTACAACCACCCTCACTACAGTTACCAGACAGAGTAAAGAACCCACAACCACACTCACTACAGATACCAGACAGGGTATAGAACCTACAACCACCCTTACTACAGTTACCAGACAGAGTAAAGAACCCACAACCACCCTCACTACAGTTACCAGACAGGGTATAGAACCCACAACCACCCTCACTACAGATACCAGACAGGGTATAGAACCTACAACCACCCTCACTACAGTTACCAGACAGGGTATAGAACCCACAACCACCCTCACTACAGATACCAGACAGGGTATAGAACCTACAACCACCCTTACTACAGTTACCAGACAGGGTATATAACCTACAACCACCCTCACTACAGTTACCAGACAGGGTATATAACCTACAACCACCCTCACTACAGTTACCAGACAGAGTAAAGAACCCACAACCACCCTCACTACAGATACCAGACAGAGTAAAGAACCCACAACCACCCTCACTACAGTTACCAGACAGGGTATAGAACCCACAACCACCCTCACTACAGATACCAGACAGGGTATAGAACCTACAACCACCCTTACTACAGTTACCAGACAGGGTATATAACCTACAACCACCCTCACTACAGTTAACAGACAGAGTAAAGAACCCACAACCACACTCACTACAGTTACCAGACAGGGTATAGAACCCACAACCACCCCTGCAACAGTTACCAGACAGAGTAAAGAACCCACAACCACCCTCACTACAGTTACCAGACAGGGTAAAGAACAACCACCATCACTACAGATACCAGACAGGGTAAAGAACCCACAACCACCCTCATTACAGTTACCAGACAGGGTAAAGAACAACCACCCTCACTACAGATACCAGACAGGGTAAAGAACCCACAACCACCCTCACTACAGTTACCAGACAGCTTTAGAACCCACAACCACCCTCACTACAGATACCAGACAGGGTATAGAACACACAACCACACTCACTACAGTTACCAGACAGGGTATAGAACCCACAACCACCCCTGCAACAGTTACCAGACAGAGTAAAGAACCCACAACCACCCTCGCTACAGTTACCAGACAGGGTAAAGAACCAACAACCACCCTCACTACAGTTACCAGACAGGGTAAAGAACAACCACCCTCACTACAGATACCAGACAGGGTAAAGAACCCACAACCACCCTCACTACAGTTACCAGACAGGGTAAAGAACAACCACCCTCACTACAGATACCAGTCAGGGTAAGGAACCCACAACCACCCTCACTACAGTTACCAGACAGCTTTAGAACCCACAACCACCCTCACTACAGATACCAGACAGGGTATAGAACACACAACCACCCTCACTACAGTTACCAGACAGGGTATAGAACCTACAATCAACCCTCGCTACAGATACCAGACAAGGTATATAACCTACAACAACCCTTACTACAGTTACCAGACAGGGTATAGAACCCACAACCACCCCTGCAACAGTTACCAGACAGGGTATAGAACCTACAACCACCCTTACTACAGTTACCAGACAGGGTATAGAACCTACAACCACCCTCACTACAGTTACCAGACAGAGTAAAGAACCCACAACCACCCTCACTACAGTTACCAGACAGGGTATAGAACCCACAACCACCCTCACTACAGATACCAGACAGGGTATAGAACCTACAACCACCCTTACTACAGTTAACAGACAGGGTATAGAACCTACAACCACCCTCACTACAGTTACCAGACAGGGTATAGAACCCACAACCACCCTCACTACAGATACCAGACAGGGTATAGAACCTACAACCACCCTTACTACAGTTACCAGACAGGGTATATAACCTACAACCACCCTCACTACAGTTACCAGATAGGGTATATAACCTACAACCACCCTCACTACAGTTACCAGACAGAGTAAAGAACCCACAACCACCCTCACTACAGTTACCAGACAGGGTATAGAACCTACAACCACCCTCACTACAGTTACCAGACAGGGTATATAACCTACAACCACCCTCACTACAGTTACCAGACAGAGTAAAGAACCCACAACCACCCTCACTACAGTTACCAGACAGGGTATAGAACCCACAACCACCCTCACTACAGATACCAGACAGGGTATAGAACCTACAACCACCCTTACTACAGTTACCAGACAGAGTAAAGAACCCACAACCACCCTCACTACAGTTACCAGACAGGGTATAGAACCCACAACCACCCTCACTACAGATACCAGACAGGGTATAGAACCTACAACCACCCTCACTACAGTTACCAGACAGGGTATAGAACCCACAACCACCCTCACTACAGATACCAGACAGGGTATAGAACCTACAACCACCCTTACTACAGTTACCAGACAGGGTATAGAACCCACAACCACCCTCACTACAGATACTAGACAGGGTATAGAACCTACAACCACCCTCACTACAGTTACCAGACAGGGTATAGAACCCACAACCACCCTCACTACAGATACCAGACAGGGTATAGAACCTACAACCACCCTTACTACAGTTACCAGACAGGCTATAGAACCTACAACCACCCTCACTACAGTTACCAGACAGGGTATATAACCTACAACCACCCTCACTACAGTTACCAGACAGAGTAAAGAACCCACAACCACCCTCAGTACAGTTACCAGACAGGGTATAGAACCTACAACCACCCTTACTACAGTTACCAGACAGGGTATATAACCTACAACCACCCTCACTACAGTTACCAGACAGAGTAAAGAACCCACAACCACCCTCACTACAGTTACCAGACAGGGTATAGAACCCACAACCACCCTCACTACAGATACCAGACAGGGTATAGAACCTACAACCACCCTTACTACAGTTACCAGACAGAGTAAAGAACCCACATCCACCCTCACTACAGTTACCAGACAGGGTATAGAACCCACAACCACCCTCACTACAGATACCAGACAGGGTATAGAACCTACAACCACCCTCACTACAGTTACCAGACAGAGTAAAGAACCCACAACCACCCTCACTACAGTTACCAGACAGGGTATAGAACCTACAACCACCCTCACTACAGATACCAGACAGGGTATAGAACCTACAACCACCCTTACTACAGTTACCAGACAGAGTAAAGAACCCACAACCACCCTCACTACAGTTACCAGACAGGGTATAGAACCCACAACCACCCTCACTACAGATACCAGACAGGGTATAGAACCTACAACCACCCTCACTACAGTTACCAGACAGGGTAAAGAACCAACAACCACCCTCACTACAGTTACCAGACAGGGTATATAACCTACAACCACCCTCACTACAGTTACCAGACAGAGTAAAGAACCCACAACCACCCTCAGTACAGTTACCAGACAGGGTATAGAACCTACAACCACCCTTACTACAGTTACCAGACAGGGTATATAACCTACAACCACCCTCACTACAGTTACCAGACAGAGTAAAGAACCCACAACCACCCTCACTACAGTTACCAGACAGGGTATAGAACCCACAACCACCCTCACTACAGATACCAGACAGGGTATAGAACCTACAACCACCCTTACTACAGTTACCAGACAGAGTAAAGAACCCACAACCACCCTCACTACAGTTACCAGACAGGGTATAGAACCCACAACCACCCTCACTACAGATACCAGACAGGGTATAGAACCTACAACCACCCTCACTACAGTTACCAGACAGAGTAAAGAACCCACAACCACCCTCACTACAGTTACCAGACAGGGTATAGAACCTACAACCACCCTCACTACAGTTACCAGACAGGGTATATAACCTACAACCACCCTCACTACAGTTACCAGACAGGGTATAGAACCCACAACCACCCTCACTACAGATACCAGACAGGGTATAGAACCTACAACCACCCTTACTACATTTACCAGACAGGGTATAGAACCCACAACCACCCTCACTACAGATACCAGACAGGGTATAGAACCTACAACCACCCTCACTACAGTTACCAGACAGGGTATAGAACCCACAACCACCCTCACTACAGATACCAGACAGGGTATAGAACCTACAACCACCCTTACTACAGTTACCAGACAGGGTATATAACCTACAACCACCCTCACTACAGTTACCAGACAGGGTATATAACCTACAACCACCCTCACTACAGTTACCAGACAGAGTAAAGAACCCACAACCACCCTCAGTACAGTTACCAGACAGGGTATAGAACCTACAACCACCCTTACTACAGTTACCAGACAGGGTATATAACCTACAACCACCCTCACTACAGTTACCAGACAGAGTAAAGAACCCACAACCACCCTCACTACAGTTACCAGACAGGGTATAGAACCCACAACCACCCTCACTACAGATACCAGACAGGGTATAGAACCTACAACCACCCTTACTACAGTTACCAGACAGAGTAAAGAACCCACAACCACCCTCACTACAGTTACCAGACAGGGTATAGAACCCACAACCACCCTCACTACAGTTACCAGACAGGGTATAGAACCTACAACCACCCTCACTACAGTTACCAGACAGGGTATAGAACCCACAACCACCCTCACTACAGATACCAGACAGGGTATAGAACCTACAACCACCCTTACTACAGTTACCAGACAGAGTAAAGAACCCACAACCACCCTCACTACAGTTACCAGACAGGGTATAGAACCCACAACCACCCTCACTACAGATACCAGACAGGGTATAGAACCTACAACCACCCTCACTACAGTTACCAGACAGGGTATAGAACCCACAACCACCCTCACTACAGATACCAGACAGGGTATAGAACCTACAACCACCCTTACTACAGTTACCAGACAGGGTATATAACCTACAACCACCCTCACTACAGTTACCAGACAGGGTATATAACCTACAACCACCCTCACTACAGTTACCAGACAGAGTAAAGAACCCACAACCACCCTCACTACAGTTACCAGACAGGGTATAGAACCTACAACCACCCTTACTACAGTTACCAGACAGGGTATATAACCTACAACCACACTCACTACAGTTACCAGACAGGGTATAGAACCCGCAACCACCCCTGCAACAGTTACCAGACAGAGTAAAGAACCCACAACCACCCTCGCTACAGTTACCAGACAGGGTAAAGAACCAACAACCACCCTCACTACAGTTACCAGACAGGGTAAAGAACAACCACCCTCACTACAGATACCAGACAGGGTAAAGAACCCACAACCACCCTCACTACAGTTACCAGACAGGGTAAAGAACAACCACCCTCACTACAGATACCAGACAGGGTAAAGAACCCACAACCACCCTCACTACAGTTACCAGACAGCTTTAGAACCCACAACCACCCTCACTACAGATACCAGACAGGGTATATAACTTACAACAACCCTTACTACAGTTACCAGACAGGGTATAGAACCCACAACCACCCCTGCAACAGTTACCAGACAGGCTATAGAACCTACAACCACCCTCACTACAGATACCAGACAGGGTATAGAACCTACAACCACCCTTACTACAGTTACCAGACAGGGTATAGAACCTACAACCACCCTCACTACAGTTACCAGACAGAGTAAAGAACCCACAACCACCCTCACTACAGTTACCAGACAGGGTATAGAACCTACAACCACCCTTACTACAGTTACCAGACAGAGTAAAGAACCCACAACCACCCTCACTACAGTTACCAGACAGGGTATAGAACCCACAACCACCCTCACTACAGATACCAGACAGGGTATAGAACCTACAACCACCCTCACTACAGTTACCAGACAGGGTATAGAACCCACAACCACCCTCACTACAGATACCAGACAGGGTATAGAACCTACAACCACCCTTACTACAGTTACCAGACAGGGTATATAACCTACAACCACCCTCACTACAGTTACCAGACAGGGTATATAACCTACAACCACCCTCACTACAGTTACCAGACAGAGTACTAAGTTACCAGACCCACAACCACCCTCACTACAGTTACCAGACAGGGTATAGAACCTACAACCACCCTTACTACAGTTACCAGACAGGGTATATAACCTACAACCACACTCACTACAGTTACCAGACAGGGTATAGAACCCGCAACCACCCCTGCAACAGTTACCAGACAGAGTAAAGAACCCACAACCACCCTCGCTACAGTTACCAGACAGGGTAAAGAACCAACAACCACCCTCACTACAGTTACCAGACAGGGTAAAGAACAACCACCCTCACTACAGATACCAGACAGGGTAAAGAACCCACAACCACCCTCACTACAGTTACCAGACAGGGTAAAGAACAACCACCCTCACTACAGATACCAGACAGGGTATAGAACCCACAACCACCCTCACTACAGTTACCAGACAGGGTAAAGAACCACAACCACCCACTACAGTTAGAACCCACAACCACCCTCACTACAGATACCAGACAGGGTATATAACTTACAACAACCCTTACTACAGTTACCAGACAGGGTATAGAACCCACAACCACCCCTGCAACAGTTACCAGACAGGCTATAGAACCTACAACCACCCTCACTACAGATACCAGACAGGGTATAGAACCTACAACCACCCTTACTACAGTTACCAGACAGGGTATAGAACCTACAACCACCCTCACTACAGTTACCAGACAGAGTAAAGAACCCACAACCACCCTCACTACAGTTACCAGACAGGGTATAGAACCCACAACCACCCTCACTACAGATACCAGACAGGGTATAGAACCTACAACCACCCTTACTACAGTTACCAGACAGGGTATATAACCTACAACCACCCTCACTACAGTTACCAGACAGAGTAAAGAACCCACAACCACACTCACTACAGTTACCAGACAGGGTATAGAACCCACAACCACCCCTGCAACAGTTACCAGACAGAGTAAAGAACCCACAACCACCCTCACTACAGTTACCAGACAGGGTAAAGAACCAACAACCACCCTCACTACAGTTACCAGACA
>NW_027035951.1:0-12141 GCF_034236695.1 Oncorhynchus nerka
ATTGTGCGTAGATGGGTGAAATAAAATAGATGTAATTTATTTTGAATTGAGGCTATAACAGAATGTAGAAATAGTCAAGTGGTATACTTTCTGAAGGCACTGTATGCTTCGATATAAACATGATGTCATGGCTTTAGACCCTTCTGATAGGCTAATCAAGTGGTATACTTTCTGAAGGCACTGTATGCTTCGATAGAAAAATACAAGAAAGGCCAAAGTGTGTTAACACCATCTGCTCTAATTCACTCACGAGACAGGAATTCAATAATATCTAAATGCATATTCCCATTGAAACTGATTGAGATCAAATCATTTGCATGAAGATTTGGACTTTTGGACGAGTCACCGGTAAAACGTGAAGAATTAGCCGATGCCTAACTTGGTGTATGAGGGGATTGAAAATAAAACATTTTCTTGAGACAATATCTGTTGGCATAAGCAGATATTGCAATTGGAGGATAAATTTCATGCATATTCTACAATAATAAGCTATTCAATTGGCTGCATATGTCGGTACAAACTGTGAGGAAATTATGACTTCATTAAAAAAATTGATTAAAAAAACGTGCTTTCTTACCTAAAACAATACCATGACACCACTGCAACCAAACACAATTCCCATAGACATACTCTTTGAAAAAAGTGTTTATTCGAAGGGCCCGTGTTTAGTTCCAAGTAGGACTCTTTTGGGATCCGTGTAGAACCTTCTGTGGAAAGAGTTCTACATAGAACCCAAAAGGGTTCTACCTAGTACCAAAAAGAGTTCTACATAGAACCCAAAAGGGTTCTACCTAGTACCAAAAAGAGTTCTACATAGAACCCAAAAGGGTTCTACAAAGGATTATCTTACGGAACAGCCGATGAAGCATTTTAGATTCTACATAGCATATTGTTTTCCGAGACCTGTCAGGTGTTGAACCTTCATTCGATTACCCTGCTGTTGCAGGAAATGTCAGACTTGTCGTGTATTTGAAGTTTAAAAAGGCTTCTAGACTATGTAAATTCCACACAAAAAAAAATGTCAAACTTAATTTGCCTTAATAACTAAAAAAAAAGTATCAACCCCTTAGAAAAATGGTCATTATTATAATCCACACAATAATTCACATTACCTGTCGCTGCAGCATTATTATCCAGGAGTTAGAAACTAGACAAATTAAGATCCTACATCTGTAGTAGTGTAGCTGTGTCATTGTTGTGTAGCTCCAGCCGTATTCATAGACTAAAACAAAAAAAACTCCTCCATTATTATCCAGGGGTTAGAAACTAGACAAATTAAGATCCTACATCTGTAGTAGTGTAGCTGTGTCATTGTTGTGTAGCTCCAGCCGTATTCATAGACTAAAACAAAAAACTCCTCCATTATTATCCAGGGGTTAGAAACTAGACAAATTAAGATCCTACATCTGTAGTAGTGTAGCTGTGTCATTGTTGTGTAGCTCCAGCCGTATTCATAGACTAAAACAAAAAAAACTCCTCCATTATTATCCAGGAGTTAGAAACTAGACAAATTAAGATCCTACATCTGTAGTAGTGTAGCTGTGTCATTGTTGTGTAGCTCCAGCCGTATTCATAGACTAAAACAAAAAAAACTCCTCCTGTTCTCATAAGGAGATCGATAAGATGACTGAGATGAGTTGACGAGAATCCAGCTCTAATTAATGGGGATTTGTCTGACTCGTTCTTTCTGTCCTTAGCAGTGAGAGTCAACGTGATCATAATTCTTATCTCCATGGGTTACACAGCCTGGGTCGCAGGTATTCCGATCATTTCAGGGACTCCTAATACTCTGTGTTCGTTTTTTAATGTACTGCAGGTGAATATGTTTTATTTTTCTGTTGTTTCTCTCTCCTTCTCTCCTTCTCTCCTTCTCTCCTTCTCTCCTTCTCTCTACAGGTTCTTCTCTGAGTAACCAGGTTGACTAGAGTGCTGAAGCCCTGTACAAGAACCAGGAAGAGTCTGCTAAGATGGAGTGTTCACATATAGAATACCAAACTACAACATCATTCTCTGGTACAAACAAGATGGAGTGTTCACATAGAATACCAAACTGTACCATCGTTCTCTGGTACAAACAAGATGGAGTGTTCACATAGAATACCAAACTGTACCATCGTTCTCTGGTACAAACAAGATGTAGTGTTCACATAGAATACCAAAGAGACCAGAGACCAGAAGGGCAATGAGGTGTGTTTAACACTTTTTGGTTACTACATGATTCCATGTGTTTTTCAGAGTTTTGATGTTCCTCACCATTATTCTACAATGTAGAAATAGTAAAATAAAGAAAAGCCTTGAGGTGTGTCCAAACTTCTGACTGGTACTATATATTATGGTGTTTCTATTCCAAGAGAAACTAAAATACATTTTTGCAGTAGCCTGTGCATTGCTTACCTAAAACATCTGTTAATACATTGGTTTTCGAGTGGCGCAGAGGTCTAAGGCACTGCATCTCAGTGCTAGAGGAGTTACTACAGACCCTGATTAGTTCCGGGCTGTATCACACCCGGCAGTGGTCGGGAGTCCCATAGGGCGGTGCACAATTGGCCCAGCGTCGTCGGGTTTGGGGAAGGTTTGGCGGGGGTTGGGCGTCAATGTAATTAAGAATTTGTTCTTAACTGACTTGTTAAATAAAGGTTAAATAAAACACATAAACATTTTCAGTCCTTCAAAATAGAAACTACATATCTTAATGTTCGAAAGTAGAAAATATACTAGATATAGGTTACTGTGGGTGGTGTCAAAATATATAAAATATACTAGATATAGGTTACTGTGGGTGGGGTCACAATATATAAAATATACTAGATATAGGTTACTGTGGGTGGGGTCATAATAATTAAAATATACTAGATATAGGTTACTGAGGGGGGGTCACAATATATAAAATATACTAGATATAGGTTACTGTGGGTGGGGTCACAATATATAAAATATACTAGATATAGGTTACTGTGGGTGGGGTCACAATATATAAAATATACTAGATATAGGTTACTGTGGGTGGGGTCACAATAAGTAAAATATACTAGATATAGGTTACTGAGGGGGGGTCACAATAAGTAAAATATACTAGATATAGGTTACTGTGGGTGGGGTCACAATAAGTAAAATATACTAGATATAGGTTACTGTGAGTGGGGTCACAATAAGTAAAATATACTAGATATAGGTTACTGAGGGGGGGTCACAATAAGTAAAATATACTAGATATAGGTTACTGTGGGTGGGGTCACAATAAGTAAAATATACTAGATATAGGTTACTGTGGGTGGGGTCATAATAATTAAAATATACTAGATATAGGTTACTGTGGGTGGTGTCACAATCATTTTTTTAAAAATGCAGAGCTTGTGGCTCAGCCCTCCCACCAAAAAATGTATCTGCTCCTCAGCCACTTAGACGTGGCCTGGCATTCAAAAGTAGCCCTGCTTTGGGTTATCAAAAAACTCTCAATGAATAATCATATCAATGGATGGAATCCGTGTATGAATGGTTTCAGGCAACCGTTACACAGTCTGACAAACTGCATAACGAATGAGGAATAATTACAACAACAAAAAACAATGATGTAATTCAAACAAGATATGTCGTTGAAATGAATTAGTATCTCTCGTTTGAACGACTTAGTGAAGTTGTTTGAACAGCTTGGGCTTCAGGGCTTCCGTACAATGTTGTCATTACCTGGCAAAAGGTTTGTCAAAAATTAGCTTGCAATAATAACATGAGCTTGGTAATAATCCAGTAGTGTCCTGTCAATCTTATGTAGCTAGCAAACGTTATTCCGCAAGTAAAGCCAATCTGACGACATCAAAATGATGACGAAAGGGTTTTCCTACTTTCATTATTTGCCTTCTTTAGAAAATGGCATTGAATTTCCAAAGCCACTGTGATACACTACACATGAATAATATAAGATAAAGCCGGTCTGATGTCACGCTGCCTTCTGTCATCACATCTCTGATGACATCACATCTCTGATGACATCACATCTGTTTCGACCTCATCTCCAGTCACCGATGAGGTCACGTCCTGGCCCTCCTCTCCACTCAGTTCAGATGAGATGTCAGAGGGTATTCAACCATCACTGAGAGTCAACATGTGCTCTTCATTTTTACTACTGTTCTGGATCGCAGGGATTGTAACTACCGTTACTGTATTTAATAGTTGCCTAAAATAGTTATTAAATATGACAGTAACAATGTGTATACATGTATAACAATAACTACTTAACAAAGGTTTCATCCAAACTTTAAGTCATTTTGGTAAAATTGTTTTTTTACGTATTGTAAAGTAAAAGTAATTATCTCTCTCTCTCTCTACATCTCTCCCCAGGTGTCTCTCTCAGTAAAGTAGTGTACCAGTCTCCCTCTACACTGCTGGTAGAGCCTAATGCATCTGTCTCTGTCTCTCTCTCTCGCTGTCTCTCTCTCTCTCGCTGTCTCTCTCACTCACTATGTCTCTATCCCCAGGTGTCTCTCTCAGTAAAGTAGTGTACCAGTCTCCCTCTACACTGCTGGTAGAGCCTAATGCATCTGTCTCTGTCTCTATCCCCAGGTGTCTCTCTCAGTAAAGTAGTGTACCAGTCTCCCTCTACACTGCTGGTAGAGCCTAATGCATCTGTCTCTGTCTCTATCCCCAGGTGTCTCTCTCAGTAAAGTAGTGTACCAGTCTCCCTCTACACTGCTGGTAGAGCCTAATGCATCTGTCTCTGTCTCTCTCTCTCGCTGTCTCTCTCACTCGCTATGTCTCTATCCCCAGGTGTGTCTCTCAGTAAGGTAGTGTACCAGTCTCCCTCTACACTGCTGCTAGAGCCTAATGCATCTGTCTCTATCTCTCTCTCTCGCTGTCTCTCTCTCTCGCTGTCTCTCTCACTCACTATGTCTCTATCCCCAGGTGTGTCTCTCAGTAAAGTAGTGTACCAGTCTCCCTCTATACTGCTGGTAGAGCCTAATGCATCTGTCTCTGTCTCTATCCCCAGGTGTCTCTCTCAGTAAAGTAGTGTACCAGTCTCCCTCTATACTGCTGGTAGAGCCTAATGCATCTGTCTCTGTCTCTATCCCCAGGTGTCTCTCTCAGTAAAGTAGTGTACCAGTCTCCCTCTATACTGCTGGTAGAGCCTAATGCATCTGTCTCTGTCTCTATCCCCAGGTGTCTCTCTCAGTAAAGTAGTGTACCAGTCTCCCTCTACACTGCTGGTAGAGCCTAATGCATCTGTCTCTGTCTCTATCCCCAGGTGTCTCTCTCAGTAAAGTAGTGTACCAGTCTCCCTCTATACTGCTGGTAGAGCCTAATGCATCTGTCTCTGTCCCACTCAGCTGCAGTCATAAAATCCCTAACTATGACACTATCCTCTGGTACCAGCGTCCTGTGGGAGGCTCTGAAACTCATAGCATATGTAAACTATACAGGTCAGACTGTTGAACCTTCATATGAAGGAAGCTACGTTGATGTGAAAGGTGATGAAGGAACGAAGCCTTCCTTCATCTCCTCAAACTGAGACAAGTTGAAGACAGTGTATTTCTGTGCTGCTAGTTATACACAGTGGTACAGAGACACCGTCTACTCTACAAAAAACTCTACCTATCAGACCCATCTGGTACTGTATCAAAACACCTGCATTAAACCACATGAACTAACAAACCTCTGTTCAGATACTGTCAGAGAGGTGAGGGGGAGATTTGACATGGTGCCAATATTCTGTAACCACAGAACTAGAATGAGTAGAACGGGCCTCCCTATTTAAGTCAATGATGTCATAATGGATGGAAGCCATCCTTTCTAGAGATTCTACAGACTATTCTAGAGACATTCTGTCATAACATCTCCGATGATGTCACTTCCTGTTCCTCCTCATCTCTAGTCAGTTGAGAGGAGATGTCAGTTGGTTTTCATGTTCAGCTCTGAGAGTCAACATGTACAAACCTTTCTTCATTATCATTGTTTTACTCCTTTGGTTCACAGGTAATAACATTCATCTTGGACATGATCAATTATTTATCTGAATTGTAGGCCTACAGATATCTATGCGTATGCCCTTGCGTATGATAGTGAAAGTGTTCTCTACCCCTCTCTCAGTGTTGAGGTTCACCAGACTCCCTCTGAAGTCTTCAGTAGACCTGGAGAAAATGTTCAACTCTTCTGCCACCATAACAAATCTGACTATAGGGTTATTTTGTGGTACCAGAAAGTACAAGGAGAAACTGCACTAAAACTCATAGGATATCTGTATTATCAGAATCCAACCATTGAAAGTTCATATGGAAAGCATTTCAACATGAGTGGGGATTTGGGCGGGAGATCGTCCGAAGAACGTCTCTCTTAACATTTTCCATTTTCAACATCCCGAACACAGTGCTGTGTATTTCTGTGCTGCTAGTGACGCACAGTGTTGCATACATCTCTACACTACAAAAACCCCTCTCAGTAGATTACACAATAAAGATTAACATCCTCCTCACACCTGTTTTTAAGGTCTGGATTTGAATCAGTGTCAATTTAATAAGGTTTTGTCTTGACATCACTGATTGAGGTCACTTCCTGTTCCTCCTGCTCTCCAGTCAGTTGAGATGATTTGTTGGTTGTTTCAGATTAGTTAGTTGTTGATGATCATAAATGATGAGGTCACTTCCTGTTCCTCCTGCTCTACAGTCAGTTGAGATGATTTGTTGGTTGTTTCAGATTAGTTAGTTGTTGATGATCATAAATGATGAGGTCACTTCCTGTTCCTCCTGCTCTACAGTCAGTTGAGATGATTTGTTGGTTGTTTCAGATTAGTTAGTTGTTGATGATCATAAATGATGAGGTCACTTCCTGTTCCTCCTGCTCTACAGTCAGTTGAGATGGTTTGTTGGTTGTTTCAGATTAGTTAGTTGTTGAAGATCATAAATGATGAGGTCACTTCCTGTTCCTCCTGCTCTACAGTCAGTAGAGATGATTTGTTGGTTGTTTCAGATTAGTTAGTTGTTGAAGATCATAAATGATGAGGTCACTTCCTGTTCCTCCTGCTCTACAGTCAGTAGAGATGGTTTGTTGGTTGTTTCAGATTAGTTGGTTGTTGAAGATCATCACTGACAGTCAACATGTACACACTACTTTTCATCACAGGTAATAATCTGGGAAATGATCGTGTTTTAGATTCATAGTATGGGGATGGTATGTTCATTCCTTCTCTATTCATATAATAGTGGAAGTGTTCTCTCCATCTCTCCCCAGGTCTCTCTCCTAGTGTTGAAGTTCACCGAACTCCCTCTGCAGTCTTCAGTAGACCTGGAGAGAACGATTAACTCTTCTGCCACCGTCAGAAATCTGACTATAGGGTGATGATGTGGTTACACCTGGAGAAGCAGCACTGAAACTCATAGGAGATCTCTATTATTAGAATACAACCATTGAAAGTTCATAGGAAAAACATGTATTTATTTATTTTACATTTCTCAGGATGAAATCTCTTGAGATGCACCATCTTGTTTACAAAAGTGTCCAAATGAAAACAACTTAAACAAAACCAACAATAAATAAAATAAATAAATAATATTAATATAAATAAATAACAATAAATAGTAACAAGAATAATATGGCAAATACTGTAATAATAATAATACACATTTTTTAAAAGTACATTTATAGCAGCAATATGTAACTTTTTGGGCAACCCAACCAAATTCACATAGACATGTTTGTTATAGATCTGTTATTCTCATTGAAAGCAAGTCTAAGAAGAGGTAGATCTGTTCTACGTGCACTATTTCTATGCTTCCTTTGATTTAAAAAAATAATTTAAAAAATATTCATCTTTTACTTTCATTTTTGTACAATAGATATTTCACTGCGGTTTCGATGGCACAATGATTCTCTCCTACACTATCCTTGCTTGTTATGTCACATAAACTGAAATTAGGCAAACTATTCTAATTTTAGCAACCTGGAAATGACGGAGTGATTTCTGTATATTGCAGCTTGAACAGCATAATAAAGTTGTTGAACATTTTTTAATATATCTGCTAGAGGATACAATCTAACATTTCCATTTTATACATTTGGGTTCCAGTCCATCTAGGCCTCCGTGTCACGACTTCCACTGCAGGTGGCTCCTCTTCCTGTTCGGGCGGCGCTCGGCGGTCTACTAGCTGCCACTGCAGGTGGCTCCTCTTCCTGTTCAGGCGGCGCTCGGCGGTCAACTAGCTGCCACTGCAGGTGGCTCCTCTTCCTGTTCGGGCGGCGCTCGGCGGTCTACTAGCTGCCACTGCAGGTGGCTCCTCTTCCTGTTCGGGCGGCGCTCGGCGGTCTACTAGCTGCCACTGCAGGTGGCTCCTCTTCCTGTTCGGGCGGCGCTCGGCGGTCTACTAGCTGCCACTGCAGGTGGCTCCTCTTCCTGTTCGGGCGGCGCTCGGCGGTCTACTAGCTGCCACTGCAGGTGGCTCCTCTTCCTGTTCGGGCGGCGCTCGGCGGTCTACTAGCTGCCACTTAAGGTGGCTCCTCTTCCTGTTCGGTCGTCGTCGCCGGTCTACTAGCTGCCACTGCAGGTGGCTCCTCTTCCTGTTCGGGCGGCGCTCGGCGGTCTACTAGCTGCCACTGCAGGTGGCTCCTCTTCCTGTTCGGGCGGCGCCGGCGGTCTCACTAGCTGCCACTGCAGGTGGCTCCTCTTCCTGTTCGGGCGGCGCCGGCGGTCTACTAGCTGCCACTGCAGGTGGCTCTCTTCCTGTTCGGGCGCTCGGCGGTCTACTAGCTGCCACTGCAGGTGCTCCTCTTCCTGTTCGGGCGGCGCTCGGCGGTCTACTAGCTGCCACTGCAGGTGGCTCCTCTTCCTGTTCGGGCGGCGCTCGGCAGTCTACTAGCTGCCACTGCAGGTGGCTCCTCTTCCTGTTCGGGCGGCACTCGGCGGTCTACTAGCTGCCACTGCAGGTGGCTCCTCTTCCTGTTCGGGCGGCGCTCGGCGGTCTACTAGCTGCCACTGATCCATTGTCCTTTTCATTTTGTTATGTCTGTCTTGGGTTTCACCTGTTTTCGATTTAGGGTAATTAGGGGGGTATTCTAATCTCGCCATACCCTCTGGGTTTTGTGCGGGATTGTTACCATAGCTGTCATTTTGTTTGGGTTGCGTTTTCTTGTGTTCTGTTGAACAGGTGTTTTCCTGGACGGTGTCTGGTTGTTTTGGGGCTACTGTTGTATTCCTGTTTCCTGGTCTTTGCTCTTGTTAATATAAAACATCCCTTGTCGAAATTTGCTCTCTCCTGCGCCTGTCTCCACACCCACTTCTCCTTGGGGATCTCCTGCGCCTGTCTCCACACCCACTTCTCCTTGGGGATCTCCTGCGCCTGTCTCCACACCCACTTCTCCTTGGGGATCTCCTGCGCCTGTCTCCACACCCACTTCTCCTTGGGGATCTCCTGCGCCTGTCTCCACACCCACTTCTCCTGGGGATCTCCTGCGCCTGTCTCCACACCCACTTCTCCTTGGGGATCTCCTGCGCCTGTCTCCACACCCACTTCTCCTTGGGGATCTCCTGCGCCTGTCTCCACACCCACTTCTCCTTGGGGATCTCCTGTGCCTGTCTCCACACCCACTTCTCCTTGGGGATCTCCTGCGCCTGTCTCCACACCCACTTCTCCTTGGGGATCTCCTGCGCCTGTCTCCACACCCACTTCTCCTTGGGGATCTCCTGCGCCTGTCTCCACACCCACTTCTCCTTGGGGATCTCCTGCGCCTGTCTCCACACCCACTTCTCCTTGGGGAGATATTTGTTGATATTTTTTGTTGATATTTATTTTATTTATTTATTTATTTTTATTTCACCTTTATTTAACCAAGTTGAGAACAAGTTCTCATTTACAATTGCGACCTGGCCAAGATAAAGCAAAGCAGTTCGACACATACAACGACACAGAGTTACACATGGAGTAAAACAAACATACAGTCAATAATACAGTATAAACAAGTCTATATACAATGTGAGCAAATTAGGTGAGAAGGGAGGTAAAGGCAAAAAAGGCCATGGTGGCAAAGTAAATACAATATAGCAAGTAAAACACTGGAATGGTAGTTTTGCAATGGAAGAATGTGCAAAGTAGAAATAAAAATAATGGGGTGCAAAGGAGCAAAATAAATAAATAAATTAAATACAGTTGGGAAAGAGGTAGTTGTTTGGGCTACATTATAGGTGGGCTATGTACAGGTGCAGTAATCTGTAAGATGCTCTGACAGTTGGTGCTTAAAGCTTGTGAGGGAGATAAGTGTTTCCAGTTTCAGAGATTTTTGTAGTTCGTTCCAGTCATTGGCAGCAGAGAACTGGAAGGAGAGGCGGCCAAAGAAAGAATTGGTTTTGGGGGTGACTAGAGAGATATACCTGCTGGAGCGTGTGCTACAGGTGGGAGATGCTATGGTGACCAGCGAGCTGAGATAAGGGGGGACTTTACCTAGCAGGGTCTTGTAGATGACATGGAGCCAGTGGGTTTGGCGACGAGTATGAAGCGAGGGCCAGCCAACGAGAGCGTACAGGTCGCAATGGTGGGTAGTATATGGGGCTTTGGTGACAAAACGGGATTGCACTGTGATAGACTGCATCCAATTTGTTGAGTAGGGTATTGGAGGCTATTTTGTAAATGACATCGCCAAAGTCGAGGATTGGTAGGATGGTCAGTTTTACAAGGGTATGTTTGGCAGCATGAGTGAAGGATGCTTTGTTGCGAAATAGGAAGCCAATTCTAGATTTAACTTTGGATTGGAGATGTTTGATATGGGTCTGGAAGGAGAGTTTACAGTCTAACCAGACACCTAAGTATTTGTAGTTGTCCACGTATTCTAAGTCAGAGCCGTCCAGAGTAGTGATGTTGGACAGGCGGGTAGGTGCAGGTAGCGATCGGTTGAAGAGCATGCATTTAGTTTTATTTGTATTTAAGAGCCATTGGAGGCCACGGAAGGAGAGTTGTATGGCATTGAAGCTTGCCTGGAGGGTTGTTAACACAGTGTCCAAAGAAGGGCCGGAAGTATACAGAATGGTGTCATCTGCGTAGAGGTGGATCAGAGACTCACCAGCAGCAAGAGCGACCTCATTGATGTATACAGAGAAGAGAGTCGGTCCAAGAATTGAACACTGTGGCACCCCCATAGAGACTGCCAGAGGTCCGGACAGCAGACCCTCCGATTTGACACACTGAACTCTATCAGAGAAGTAGTTGGTGAACCAGGCGAGGCAATCATTTGAGAAACCAAGGCTGTTGAGTCTGCCGATGAGGATGTGGTGGTTGACAGAGTCGAAAGCCTTGGCCAGATCAATGAATACGGCTGCACAGTAATGTTTCTTATCGATGGCGGTTAAGATATCGTTTAGGACATTGAGCGTGGCTGAGGTGCACCCATGACCAGCTCTGAAACCAGATTGCATAGCAGAGAAGGTATGCTGAGATTCGAAATGGTCGGTAATCTGTTTGTTGACTTGGCTTTCGAAGACCTTAGAAAGGCATGGTAGGATAGATATAGGTCTGTAGCAGTTTGGGTCGCAGCTGCTTTCCAATCTTTGGGAATCTCAGACGACACGAAAGAGAGGTTGAACAGGCTAGTAATAGGGGTGGCAACAATTTCGGCAGATATTTTTAGAAAGAAAGGGTCCAGATTGTCTAGCCCGGCTGATTTGTAGGGGTCCAGATTTTTCAGCTCTTTCAGAACTTCAGCTGAATGGATGTGGGAGAAGGAGAAATGGGGAAGGCTTGGGCGAGTTGCTGTTGGGGGTGCAGTGCTGTTGACCGGGGTAGGAGTAGCCAGGTGGAAAGCATGGCCAGCCGTAGAAAAATGCTTATTGAAATTCTCAATTATGGTGGATTTATCAGTGGTGACAGTGTTTCCTATCTTCAGTGCAGTGGGCAGCTGGGAGGAGGTGTTCTTATTCTCCATGGACTTTACAGTGTCCCAGAACTTTTTAGAGTTAGTGTTGCAGGAAGCAAATTTCTGCTTGAAAAAGCTAGCCTTGGCTTTTCTAACTGTATAACGGTTTCTAGCTTTTGTATTTATTTATTCAATTTTTGAATAAGGCTGTAACGTAACAACAAAAAAAAGTCAAGGGCATATGTAGAATATTTTCAGAATGGACTGTATGTGTGTGGAAAACATTGCATCACAGGTAAGACATTTAACTTGTTTAGTATC
>NW_027035952.1:0-12143 GCF_034236695.1 Oncorhynchus nerka
ACTATCCATCAGTAATACATCTGTCATGCTAACATACAGTAGGACTATCCATCAGTAACACATCTGTCATGCTAACATACAGTAGGACTATCCACCGGTAATACATCTGTCATGCTAACATACAGTAGGACTATCCATCAGTAATACATCTGTCATGCTAACATACAGTAGGACTATCCATCAATAATACATCTGTCATGCTAACATACAGTAGGACTATCCATCAGTAATACATCTGTCATGCTAACATACAGTAGGACTATCCATCAGTAATACATCTGTCATGCTAACATACAGTATGACTATCCATCAGTTATACATCTGTCATGCTAACATACAGTAGGACTATCCATCAATAATACATCTGTCATGCTAACATACAGTAGGACTATCCATCAGTAATATATCTGTCAAGCTAACATACAGTAGGACTATCCATCAGTAACACATCTGTCATGCTAACATACAGTAGGACTATCCATCAGTAATACATCTGTTATGCTAACATACAGTAGGACTATCCATCAGTAATACATCTGTTATGCTAACATACAGTAGGACTATCCATCAGTAACACATCTGTCATGCTAACATACAGTAGGACTATCCATCGGTAATACATCTGTCATATTAACATACAGTAGGACTATCCATCAGTAACACATCTGTCATGCTAACATACAGTAGGACTATCCATCAGTAATACATCTGTCATGCTAACATACAGTATAATTATCCATCAGTAATACATCTGTCATATTAACATACAGTAGGACTATCCATCAGTAACGCATCTGTCATGCTAACATACAGTAGGACTATCCATCAGTAATACATCTGTTATACTAACATACAGTAGGACTATCCATCGGTAATACATCTGTCATATTAAGATACAGTAGGACTATCCATCAGTAACACATCTGTCATGCTAACATACAGTAGGACTATCCATCAGTAATACATCTGTCATGCTAACATACAGTAGGATTATCCATCAGTAACACATCTGTCATGCTAACATACAGTAGGACTATCCACCGGTAATACATCTGTCATGCTAACATACAGTAGGACTATCCATCAGTAATACATCTGTCATGCTAACATACAGTAGGACTATCCATCAGTAATACATCTGTCATGCTAACATACAGTAGGACTATCCATCAGTAATACATCTGTCATGCTAACATACAGTAGGACTATCCATCAGTAATACATCTGTCATGCTAACATACAGTAGGACTATCCATCAATAATACATCTGTCATGCTAACATACAGTAGGACTATCCATCAGTAATATATCTGTCAAGCTAACATACAGTAGGACTATCCATCAGTAACACATCTGTCATGCTAACATACAGTAGGACTATCCATCAGTAATACATCTGTTATGCTAACATACAGTAGGACTATCCATCAGTAATACATCTGTTATGCTAACATACAGTAGGACTATCCATCAGTAACACATCTGTCATGCTAACATACAGTAGGACTATCCATCGGTAATACATCTGTCATATTAACACAGTAGGACTATCCATCAGTAACACATCTGTCAAGTTAACATACAGTAGGACTATCCATCAGTAGCATATCTCGTCATGCTAACATACAGTATAATTATCCATCAGTAATACATCTGTCATATTAACATACAGTAGACTATCCATCAGTAACGCATCTGTCATGCCAACATACAGTAGCACTATCCATCAGTAATACATCTGTTATGCCAACATACAGCAGGACTATCCATCAGTAATACATCTGTTATACTAACATACAGTAGGACTATCCATCGTACTACATTCATTGCCAGATATGGTAGGGACTATCCATCAGTAACACATCTGTCATGCTAACATACAGTAGACTATCCATCAGTAATACATCTGTCATGCTAACATACAGTAGATTATCCATCAGTAATACATCTGTCATGCTAACAACATAGGACATCACAGTATCTGTCATGCTAACATACACAGTAGGACTACATCCTACCATACAGGCTGGACTATCCATCAATAATACATCTGTCATGCTAACATACAGTAGGACTATCCATAGTACATCTTATATCTTTAACATACTACTTTCCATCAGTAATACATCTGTCATGCTAACATACAGTAGGACTATCCATCAGTAATACATCTGTCATGCTAACATACAGTAGGACTATCCATCAATAATACATCTGTCATGCTAACATACAGTAGGACTATCCATCAGTAATACATCTGTCAAGCTAACATACAGTAGACTATCCATCAGTAACACATATGTCATGCTAACATACAGTAGGACTATCCATCAGTAATACATCTGTCATGCTAACATACAGTAGTGACTATCCATCAGTAACACATCTGTCATGCTAACATACAGGACTATCCACCGGTAATACATCTGTCATGCTAACATACAGTAGACTATCATCAGTAATACATCTGTCATGCTAACATACAGTAGGACATCATCAATAATACATCTTGTCATGCCCGCAACGCACGAAGTAGGACTATCATTGTTAAACTACATCTGTCGTGCTCATGCGGTAGGGGCTATCCATCAGTAATACATCTGTCATGCTAACGCGCAGTATGACTATCCATCAGTTATACATCTGTCATGCGCACATACAGTAGAGACTATCCATCAGTATATATCTATCAGGCTAACATACAGTAGGACTATCCATCAGTAACACATCTGTCATGCCAACATACAGGTAGGACTATCCATCAGTAATACATCTGTTATGCTAACATACAGTAGGACTATCCATCAGTAATACATCTGTTATGCTAACATGCAGTAGGACTATCCATCAATGTTCACATCTGTCATGCTAACATACAGTAGGACTATCCATCGGTAATACATCTGTCATATTAACATACAGTAGGACTATCCATCAGTAACACATCTGTCATGCTAACATACAGTAGGACTATCCATCAGTAATACATCTGTCATGCTAAAGCTACAGTAGGACTATCCATCAGTAATACATCTGTTATGCTAACATACAGTAGGACTATCCACAGTAACACATCTGTCATGCCTAACATACAGTAGGACTATCCATCGGTAATACATCTGTCATATTAACATGGAGGTAGGACCATCAATCAGTAACACATCTGTCATGCTAACATACATTGGACTATCTCATCAGTAATACATCTGTCATGCTAACATACAGTAGGACTATCCATCGGTAACACATCTAGTGTGCTAATATACAGTAGGACTATCACCGGTAATACATCTGTCATAACATACAGTGAGGACTATCCATCAGTAATACATCTGTCATGCTAACATACAGTAGGACTATCCATCAGTAATACATCTGTCATGCCTAACATACAGTAGGACCATCCATCAATGTACATCTGTCATGCCATAACATACAGTAGGACTATCCATCAATAATACATCTGTCATGCTAACATATTATAGGACTATCCATCAGTAATACATCTGTCAAGCTAACATACAGTAGGACTATCCATCAGTACATACCGTCATGCTAACATACAGTAGGACTATCCATCAGTAATACATATGTTATGCTAACATACAGTAGGGACTATCCATCAGTAACACATCTGTCATGCTAACATACAGTAGGACTATCCATCGGTAATACATCTGTCATATTAACATAGAGTAGGACTGTCCATCAAGTAACACATCTGTCATGCTAACATACAGTAGGACTATCCATCAGTAATACATCTGTCATGCTAACATACAGTAGGACTATCCATCAGTAATACATCTGTCATGCTAACATACAGTATAATTATCCATCAGTAATACATCTGTCATATTAACATACAGTAGGACTATCCATCAGTAACACATCTGTCATGCTCACATACAGTAGGACTATTATCCATCAGTAATACATCTGTCATGCTAACATACAGTATAGTTATCCATCAGTAATACATCTGTCATATTAACATACAGTAGGACTATTCATCACTAACGCATCTGTCATGCTAACATGGAGCACTATCCATCAGTAATACATCTGTTATGCTAACATACAGTAGGACTATCCATCAGTAATACATCTGTTATACTAACATACAGTAGGACTATCCATCGGTAACCATCTGTCATATTAAGATACAGTAGGACTATCCATCAGTAACACATCTATTGTCATGCTAACATACAGTAGGACTATCCATCAGTAATACATCTGTCATGCTAATATACAGTAGGATTATCCATCAGTAACAACGCCTCCGTCATGCTAACATACAGTAGGACTATCCACCGGTAACTACATCTGCTCGCGCTAACATACAGTAGGACTATCCATCAATAATACATCTGTCATGCTAACATACAGTAGGGACTATCCATCAGTAATACATCTGTCATGCTAACATACAGTAGGACTATCCATCAGCAATACATCATGTCATGCTAACATACAGGGACTATCCATCAGTAATACATTCGTCATGCTAACATACAGTAGGACTATCATCAGTAGGGCCACATCTGTCATGCTAACATACAGTATAATTATCCATCAGTAATACATCTGTCATATTAAGCACAGTAGGACTATCCATCAGTAACACATCTGTCATGCTAACATACAGTAGGACTATCCATCAGTAATACATCTGTCATGCTAACAACATGGTATATTATCCATCAGTAATACATCTGTCATATTAACATACAGTAGGACTATCCATCAATAACGCATCTGTCATGCTAACATACAGTAGCACTATCCATCAGTAATACATCTGTTATGATGCTAACATACAGTAGTATCCATCCATCAGTAATAAGCATCTGTTATACTAACATACAGTAGGACTATCCATCGTAATACATCTGTCATTAAGATACAGTAGGACTATCCATCAGTAACACATCTGTCATGCTAACATACAGTAGGACTATCCATCAGAGTAATACATCTGTCATGCTAACATACAGTAGGATTATCCATCAGTAACACATCTGTCTGCACAACATACAGTAGGACTATCCACGGTAATACATCTGTCATAACATACTGTAGGACATCCATCGCAATACATCTGTCATGCTAACATTTGGCAGATATCCATCAGTAATACATCTGTCATGCTAACATACAGTAGGACTATCCATCAATAATACATCTGTCATGCTAACATACAGTAGGACTATCCATCAGTAATACATTCGTCAAGCTAACATACAGTAGACTATCCATCAGTAACACATCTGTCATGCTAACATACAGTAGGACTATCCATCAGTAATACATCTGTCATGCTAACATACAGTAGGACTATCCATCAGTAACACATCTGTCATGCTAACATACAGTAGGGACTATCCATCAGTAATACATCTGTCATGCTAACATACAGTAGGACTATCCATCAGTAATACATCTGTCATGCTAACATACAGTAGGACTATCCATCAATAATACATCTGTCATGCTAACATACAGTGGGGACTATCCATCAGTAATACATCTGTCATGCTAACATACAGTAGGACTATCCATCAGTAACACATCTGTCATGCTAACATACAGTAGGACTATCCATCAGTAATACATCTGTCATGGCTAACATACAGTAGACTATCCATCAGTAATACATCTGTCATGCTAACATACAGTAGGAATATTCATCAGTAATACATCTGTCATATTAACATACAGTAGGACTATCCATCAAGTAAGCATCTGTCATGTTAACATACAGTAGGACTATCCGTTATTATCAGTAACAGGAAAATGTAATATGAATATGATTACCGTCTCCAGAAGGATAGTTCTATGACTGGGATACATGTACAGGTATGATGTTACAGCACTGCTACTCTGAATAATCCTCACACTACACACTCACACACAAACCCACACATCACACACACGTGATCTGTCACACACACACACACACACACACACACACACACACACCACACACACACACACACACACCACACACACACACCACACACCACACACCACACACACACAGGGCCGGCCCCAGGCATAAGCTTTTATTGTTTTAGGAACTCAGACGGGGTCTCAGCTTACTATTGAGAGTAAGAATTGTAGAATACACCAGGTACAATTTCAAATGTGTTTGTGCATCAGCAGTTTTCTCTTGTTATGTCAGTCACTGACAGTCACTCAATTAGCCATGTCAGCTAACAATTATTAGATTAGTCAATTAGTTCAGCCAGCTATCTAAACTTATAGTAATCAGGCTGAATACTAACCGGGCACGCAGTACACATGCCCAGGGGCCCTGACGTCCAGAGGGTCCCTATTGATTTTGTTAATAATTTTAAACCAGATATCATATTAACATGGCATAAGTCATTAAGAAATGTGTAGAATTGCAGAAATTATCATAAAACTAAAACAATAGCAAAATTAGTAGAATTGCATGAAATGTGTTATAAATATGCAACATTTTCACTACGGCCCATGGCAAAATGTGTAAAATTGCAGGAAATGAAAGGTAAACTTTTCCGTCGTCAAGAGGGGGCCACAAAATGTTTTGCCCCGAGGTGGGGCCCCACAACCAAAGCTCAAGGCCAAGGCTAGGGCTGGCCCTGCACACACGCACACATACCAAGACATCCACGCAAATGCACACAGACCCTTCAGAGGTATTAATTACACCCAGGCCACTCCATTAGCTGTCCCCATAAGCTAAAAGCATCTAAAGCATCATGGGGAACAGGCTAGGGAGCATCATGGAGATCAGGCTAGGGACATCATGGGGGAACAGGCTAGGGAGCATCATGGGGGAACAGGCTAGGGAGCATCATGGGGGGAACAGGCTAGGGAGCATCATGGGAGAACAGGCTAGGAGCATCATGGGAGAACAGGCTAGGGAGCATCATGGGGAACAGGCTAGGGAGCATCATGGGAGAACAGGCTGGGAGCATCATGGGGAACAGGCTAGGGAGCATCATGGGGGAACAGGCTAGGGAGCATCATGGAGAACAGGCTAGGGAGCATCATGGGGAACAGGCTGGGAGCATCATGGGAGAACAGGCTAGGGAGCATCATGGGGAACAGGCTAGGGAGGATCATGGGGCAACAGGCTAGGGAGCATCATGGGGAACAGGCTAGGGAGCATCATGGGAGAACAGGCTAGGGAGCATCATGGGGGGAACAGGCTAGGGAGCATCATTGGAGGAGCAGGCTAGGGAGCATCATGGGGGAACAGGCTGGCACAGGAGCATCATGGGGGAACAGGCTAGGAGCATCATGGGAGAACAGGCTAGGGAGCATCATGGGGAACAGGCTAGGGAGCATCATGGGAGAACAGGCTAGGGAGCATCATGGGAGAACAGGCTAGGGAGCATCATGGGGAACAGGCTAGGGAGCATCATGGGGAACAGGCTAGGGAGCATCATGGGAGAACAGGCTAGGGAGCATCATAGGGAACAGGCTGAGGAGCATCATGGGGGAACAGGCTAGGGAGCATCATGGGAGAACAGGCTAGGGAGCATCATGGGAGAACAGGCTAGGGAGCATCATGGGGAACAGGCTGGGAGCATCATGGGAGAACAGAGCTAGGGAGCATCATGGGGGGAACAGGCTAGGGAGCATCATGGGAGAACAGGCTAGGGAGCATCATGGGGGAACAGGCTATGGAGCATCATGGGAGAACAGGCTAGGGAGCATCATGGGAGAACAAGGCTAAACATCATGGGAGAACAGGCTGGGGAGCATCATGGGGAACAGGCTTGGGGAGCATCATGGGAGAACAGGCAGGGAGCATCATGGGAGAACAGGCTAGGGAGCATCATGGGAGAACAGGCTAGGGAGCATCATGGGAGAACAGGCTAGGCATCATGGGGAACAGGCTAAGGGCATCATGGAGAACAGGCTAGGAGCATCATGGGAGAACAGGCTAGGGAGCATCATGGGGAACAGGCTAGGGAGCATCATAGGGAAACAGGTTAGGGGCATCATGGGGAACAGGCTAGGGGAGCATCATGGGAGAACAGGCTAGGGGCATCATGGGAGAACAGGCTAGGGAGCATCATGGGAGAACAGGCTAAGGCCATCATGGGAGAACAGGCTAGGGAGCATCATGGGAGAACAAGCTAGGGAGCATCATGGGAGAACACACAGGGACAGGAAATAAAGACGCAATTAGGAATGCATCGATCATGGCTGCAGATAAAGAGTGTGGGAGCCACACACAAACACACAGCATCTGTGTTAGACTAATCAGAATCCTCCTGGGAGGAGAGACAGTTGTTCCAGGAGGTAAACAAATATTTTACATGCAGCAGAGCGGCGCTATTACTGAAACA
The DNA here is from genome assembly GCF_034236695.1 of Oncorhynchus nerka. NCBI lineage: Eukaryota > Metazoa > Chordata > Actinopteri > Salmoniformes > Salmonidae > Oncorhynchus > Oncorhynchus nerka. Next base: position 8,352 of record NW_027035952.1, read on the forward strand.
AAATACTGAATTACACCAATTGACATTATAAGCTTGTTAATATTCCACCCAGCCAATCACACCACTAGGAGAGAATAATCAGAAATTGCATTTTTGTATGCAACCTCTGTTCTTGGTGAGAATGTCTGATACATACATATTTCACGTGCCATATTTGCATCATGGTTGTTGGTGTGTCTAACTAAGTCGAGTTATGGTGAAAGGTGATGGATGTCTGGCTGTCTAACTAGTCAGAGTTAGCGGTGAAGGTGATGGATGTCTGGCTGTCTAACTAGTCAGAGTTATGGTGAAAGGTGATAGATGCCCGCCGTCTAACTAGTCAAGTTATGGTGAAAGGTGATAGATGTCTGGCTGTCTAACTAGTCAGAGTTATGGTGAAAGGTGATGGATGTCGGGCAGACTAACTAGTCAGAGTTATGGGTGAAAGGTGATAGATGTCTGGCTGTCTAACTAGTCAGAGTTATGGTGAAAAGGTGATGGATGTCGGGCTGACTAACTGAGTCAGAGTCCGTGGTGAGGTGGTAGATGTCTGGCTGTCTAACTAGTCAGTTATGGTGAAAGGTGATAGATGTCTGGCTGACTAACTAGTCAGAGTTATGGTGAAAGGTGATAGATGTCGGCTGACTAACTAGTCAGAGTTATGGTGAAAGGTGATGGATGTCTGGCTGTCTAATCCTAGTCAGAGTTATGAGAAAGGTGATGGATGTCGGGCTGACTAACTAGTCAGAGTTATGGTGAAAGGTGATAGATGTCTGGCTGTCTAACTAGTCAGAGTTATGGTGAAAGGTGATGGATGTCGGGCTGACTAACTAGTCAGAGTTATGGTGAAAGGTGATAGATGTCTGGCTGTCTAACTAGTCAGAGTTATGGTGAAAGGTGATAGATGTCTGGCTGACTAACTAGTCAGAGTTATGGTGAAAGGTGATAGATGTCTGGCTGACTAACTAGTCAGAGTTATGGTGAAAGGTGATAGATGTCTGGCTGTCTAACTAGTCAGAGTTATGGTGAAAGGTGATAGATGTCTGGCTGACTAACTAGTCAGAGTTATGGTGAAAGGTGATAGTTGTCTGGCTCCATTGGATGGTTTAGAGGACAGGTTGAGAAGCGGTTTTAAGGGGGTTTGTGACACTTGATATCTCAAGTTGGATGTCGGCCCACCACCTCAAGCTCAACTTCGACAAGACGGAGCTTCTCTTCCTCCCGGGGAAGGCCTGCCCACTCAAAGATCTCTCCATCATGGTTGACAACTCCACAGTGTCTCCCTCCCAGAGTGCATGCTCCACAGCATCTGCAACTCACGGTTGGCTGGGCTCCCCGCTTGTGCCATCAAACCCCTGCAGAACGCTGCAGCCCACCTGGTTTTCTCATGTCACCCTGCTCCTCCACACACTCCACTGGCTTCCAGTCAAAGCTCACATCTACTACAAGACCATGGAGCTTACAAGAGGAACTGCCCATCCCTACCCCAACCCGAGCACTCCGTTGTGCCACCTCAGGTCTCTTGGCCCTCCCACCCCTACGGAAGGGCAGCTCCCACTCAGCCCAGTCCAAGCTCTTTTCTGTCCCAGCACCCCAATGGGAGCAGCTCCCACTCAGCCCAGTCCAAGCTCTTTTCTGTCCCAGCACCCCGTGGGGAAAGCAGCTCCCGCCTCAGCCCAGTCCAAGCTCTTTTCTGTCCCAGCACCCCAATGGGAAAGCAGCTCCCCGCTCAGCCCAGTCCAAGCTCTTTTCTGTCCCAGCACCCCAATGGAGCAGCTCGGCTGGCCCAGTCCAAGCTCTTCTCTGTCCTGTTCCCCAATGGGAAAGCAGCTCCGCCTCATCCCAGTCTGAAACTCTTTTCTGTCCCAGCACCCCAATGGGAAAGCAGCTCCCACTCAGCCCAGTCCAAGCTCTTCTCTGTCCCAGCACCCCAATGGGAAAGCAGCTCCCACTCAGCCCAGTCCAAGCTCTTTCTGTCCCAGCACCCAATGGGGAAAGCAGCTCCCACTCAGCCCAGTCCAAGCCTCTTCTCTGTCCCAGCACCCCAATGGGGAGCAGCTCCCGCTCAGCCAGTCCAAGCTCTTCTGTCCCAGCACCCCAATGGGAAAGCAGCTCCTCTCAGGCCCAGTCCAAGTCCTTTCTGTCCCAGCACCCCAATGGGAAAAAGCAGCTCCCACTCAGCCCAGTTCAAGCTCTGCTCTGTCCCAGCACCCCAATGGGGAAAGCAGCTCCCGCTCAGCCCAGTCCAAGAATTGCTTGTCCCAGCACCCCAATGGGAAAGCAGCCCGCTCAGCCCAGTCCAAGCTCTTTCTGTCCCAGCACCCCAATGGGAAAGCAGCTCCCGCCTCAGCCCAGTCCAAGCTCTTCTGTCCCAGCACCCCAATGGGAAAGCAGCCCCCTCTCAGCCCAGTCCAAGCTTTTCTGTCCCAGCACCCCAATGGGAAAGCAGCTCGCCTCATCCCAGTCCAAGCTCTTTTCTGTCCCAGCACCAATGGGAAAGCAGCTCCCACTCAGCCCAGTCTGCTTTTCTGTCCCAGCACCCCAATGGGAAAGCAGCTCCCACTCAGCCCAGTCCAAGCTCTTCTCTGTCCCAGCACCTCTAATGGGAAAGCAGCTCCCACTCAGCCCAGTCCAAGCTCTTCTCTGTCCCAGCACCCCAATGGGGAAAGCAGCTCCACCAGCCCAGTCCAAGCTCTTCTGTCCCAGCACCCCAATGGGGAAAGCAGCCCTCTCAGCCCCAGCCAAGCCCTCTTCTCTGTCCTGGGCAGCACCAATGGGAAAGCAGCTCCCACTCAGCCCAGTCCGGGCTCTTTCTGTCCCAGCACCCCAATGGGAAAGCAGCCCCGCTCAGCCCAGTCCAAGCACTTTTCAGACCCCAGCACCCCAATGGGAAAGCAGCCCGCCAGCCTGTCCAAGCTCTTTTTTCGTCCCAGCACTCCCAATGGGAAAGCAGCTCCCTCTCAGCCCAGTCCAAGCTCTTTTCTGTCCCAGCACCCCAATGGGAAAGCAGCTCCCGCTCAGCCCAGTCCAAGCTCTTCTCTGTCCCAGCACCCCAATGGGAAAGCAGCTCCCACTCAGCCCAGTCCAAGCTCTTTCTGTCCCAGCACCCCAATGGGAAAGCAGCTCCCACTCAGCCCAGTCCAAGCTCTTCTCTGTCCCAGCACCCCAATGGGAAAGCAGCTCCCACTCAGCCCAGTCCAAGCTCTTCTCTGTCCCAGCACCCCAATGGGAAAGCAGCTCCCACTCAGCCCAGTCCAAGCTCTTCTCTGTCCCAGCACCCCAATGGGAAAGCAGCTCCCGCTCAGCCCAGTCCAAGCTCTTTCTGTCCCAGCACCCCAATGGGAAAGCAGCTCCCGCCTCAGCCCAGTCCAAGCCCTTTTCTGTCCCAGCACCCCAATGGGAAAGCAGCTCCCACTCAGCCCAGTCCAAGCTCTTTTCTGTCCCAGCACCCCAATGGGAAAGCAGCTCCCGCTCAGCCCAGTCCAAGCTCTTCTCGTCCCAGTCACCCCAATGGGAAAGCTCAGCTCCCGCTCAGCCCAGTCCAAGCTCTTTTCTGTCCCAGCACCCCAATGGAAAGCAGCTCCCTCTCAGCCCAGTCCAAGCTCTTTTCTGTCCCAGCACCCCAATGGGAAAGCAGCTCCCACTCAGCCCAGTCCAAGCTCTTCTCTGCCCCAGCACCCCAATGGGAAAGCAGCTCCCGCTCAGCCCAGTCCAAGCTCTTCTCTGTCCCAGCACCCCAATGGGGAAAGCAGCTCCCACTCAGCCCAGTCCAAGCTCTTTTCTGTCCCAGCACCCCAATGGGAAAGCAGCTCC
>NW_027035953.1:2500-12146 GCF_034236695.1 Oncorhynchus nerka
GCATCCCTGTGGAACACTTTCAACACTCAGAGTCTACATGGGCCAGCATCCCTGTGGAACACTTTCAACACTTGTAGAGTCCACATGGGCCAGCATCCTCGTGGGAACACTTTCAACACCTTGTAGAGTCCACATGGGCCAGCATCCCTGTGGAACACTTTCAACACCTTGTAGAGTCCACATGGGCCAGCATCCCTGTGGAACACTTTCAACACCTTGTAGAGTCCACATGGGCCAGCATCCCTGTGGAACACTTTCAACACCTTGTAGAGTCCACATGGGCCAGCATCCCTGTGGAACACTTTCAACACCTTGTAGAGTCCACAAGGGCCAGCATCCCTGTGGAACACTTTCAACACCTTGTAGAGTCCCCGCCCGGATGAATTGAGGCTGTTCTGACGGCAAAAGAGGTGCAACTCAATATTAGGAAGGTGTTCCTAATGTTCATTCAGTGTATAATACTTCAAACAGCTCTCGTCAAGAGTCAAGCCTCTCTAGCGCAGAGATCTCCTTTTCTGTTCTTCTGAAAACAATGTCTTCTCTCACTCCCTCCGTCAGGTATAAGAACAATGTGGTGATAGATGAGAAGGCCCATCCTGACAAATACACAGCAGAGAGTAACTACAACATGCACTCTCTGGAAATCAAGAGGTAGGTAGCTGTAGTAATCCTGACAACACTCTCTGTAGATCAAGAGGTAGGTTGACGTAGCAGCTATAGTAACCCTGACAACACTCTCTGTAGATCAAGAGGGAGTTGCCATAATAGCTATAGTAACCCTGACAACACTCTCTGTAGATCAAGAGGTAGGTTGACGTAGCAGCTATAGTAACCCTGACAACACTCTCTGTAGATCAAGAGGGAGTTGCCGTAGTAGCTATAGTAACCCTGACAACACTCTCTGTAGATCAAGAGGGAGTTGCCGTAGTAGCTGTAGTAATCCTGACAACACTCTCTGTAGATCAAGAGGGAGTTGCCGTAGTAGCTATAGTAACCCTGACAACACTCTCTGTAGATCAAGAGGTAGGTTGACGTAGCAGCTATAGTAACCCTGACAACACTCTCTGTAGATCAAGAGGTAGGTTGACGTAGTAGCTGTAGTAACCCTGACAACACTCTCTGTAGATCAAGAGGTAGGTTGCCGTAGTAGCTGTAGTAACGCTGAAAACACTCTCTGTAGATCAAGAGGTAGGTTGCCGTAGTAGCTGTAGTAACCCTGACAACACTCTCTGTAGATCAAGAGGTAGGTTGCCGTAGTAGCTGTAGTAACGCTGACAACACTCTCTGTAGATCAAGAGGTAGGTAGCTGTAGTAACCCTGACAACACTCTCTGTAGATCAAGAGGCAGGTTGCCGTAGTAGCTGTAGTAACCCTGACAACACTCTCTGTAGATCAAGAGGTAGGTTGCCGTAGTAGCTATAGTAACCCTAACCCTGTATGGTTGTATGGTATATCAGACAGGGCTGTGTTGTGGTTGTTGTGGAGGTGTTGTAATGTCTGTGTTCTGCCTTGTAGCTGTGACTTCCTGGACACGGCTCAGTACCGTGTGTCTGCTCTCAACATAAAGGGGGAGAGCTCCTCCGTGGCCACCGTGGTTATCAAGAGTATGTTCTCTCAAATCATGTACTTACATCTCTTCTGTATCTTTAATTATAACTTATTTTGCCAATATAGTTTATATTGTGCTCAACTTGCTGAATCAAATATGTGTTATTCATATTTATTTACATATTCATTTACATATCCACCAGGGTTCCAGGAGGGACAGAAAGTGGGAACTCTTGATGCTAAACCACGTGAGTCTAGTCTGAAATCTGCCTCCTGTCTGTCTCTCTGTATGTTTAGATGTTAACCCTAAACCACGTGAGTCTAGTCTGGTCCCTGTCTGTCTCTCTGTATGTTTAGATGTTAACCCTAAACCACGTGAGTCTAGTCTGGTCCCTGTCTGTCTCTCTGTATGTTTAGATGTTAACCCTAAACCATGTGAGTCTAGTCTGGTCCCTGTCTGTATCTCTGTATGTTTAGATGTTAACCCTAAACCACGTGAGTCTAGTCTGGTCCCTGTCTGTCTCTCTGTATGTTTAGATGTTAACCCTAAACCACGTGAGTCTAGTCTGGTCCCTGTCTGTCTCTCTGTATGTTTAGATGTTAACCCTAAACCACGTGAGTCTAGTCTGGTCCCTGTCTGTCTCTCTGTATGTTTAGATGTGTTAACCCTAAACCATGTGAGTCTAGTCTGGTCCCTGTCTGTCTCTCTATATGTTGTAAAGGTGTCATGGTATAGTTCAGTATGACTGTTGTCTTAGTTCTAGTCTCCTGTCTGTCTCTCTGCACTGTAGAGGTTGTCTTAGTTCTGTAGATGTTGTCCCTCATCTGTCTGTCTCTCTGCACTGTAGAGGTTGTCCCTCATCTGTCTGTCTCTCTGCACTGTAGAGGTTGTCCCTCATCTGTCTGTCTCTCTGCACTGTAGAGGTTGTCTTAGTTCTGTAGATGTTGTCCCTCATCTGTCTGTCTCTCTGCACTGTAGAGGTTGTCCCTCATCTGTCTGTCTCTCTGCACTGTAGAGGTTGTCCCTCATCTGTCTGTCTCTCTTTTAGATGGGTTCTGCTCGGAGCACGGCGTGACATTTGAGACAGCCATCATAGACTCGTTTGAGGTGGCGTTCGGCCGGGAGGGAGAGACTCTAAGTCTGGGCTGCACCGTAATCGTCTATCCCACCGTTAAACGCTACCAGCCTGATGTCCTCTGGTACAGAGATGGTGGGTAGCAACACACACTGTTAAACACTACCAGCCTGATGTCCTCTGGTACAGAGATGGTGGGTAGCAACACACACTGTTAAACACTACCAGCCTGATGTCCTCTGGTACAGAGATGGTGGGTAGCAACACACACTGTTAAACACTACCAGCCTGATGTCCTCTGGTACAGAGATGGTGGGTAGCAACACACACTGTTAACACTACCAGCCTGATGTCCTCTGGTACAGAGATGGTGGGTAGCAACACACACCGTTAACACTACCAGCCTGATGTCCTCTGGTACAGAGATGGTGGGTAGCAACACACACCGTTAACACTACCAGCCTGATGTCCTCTGTACAGAGATGGTGGGTAGCAACACACACTGTTAAACACTACCAGCCTGATGTCCTCTGGTACAGAGATGGTGGGTAGCAACACACACTGTTAAACACTACCAGCCTGATGTCCTCTGGTACAGAGATGGTGGGTAGCAACACACACTGTTAAACACTACCAGCCTGATGTCCTCTGGTACAGAGATGGTGGGTAGCAACACACACTGTTAACACTACCAGCCTGATGTCCTCTCTGTACAGAGATGGTGGGTAGCAACACACACTGTTAAACACTACCAGCCTGATGTCCTCTGGTACAGAGATGGTGGGTAGCAACACACACTGTTAAACACTACCAGCCTGATGTCCTCTGGTACAGAGATGGTGGGTAGCAACACACACTGTTAAACACTACCAGCCTGATGTCCTCTGGTACAGAGATGGTGGGTAGCAACACACACTGTTAAACACTACCAGCCTGATGTCCTCTGGTACAGAGATGGTGGGTAGCAACACACACTGTTAAACACTACCAGCCTGATGTCCTCTGGTACAGAGATGGTGGGTAGCAACACACACTGTTAAACACTACCAGCCTGATGTCCTCTGGTACAGAGATGGTGGGTAGCAACACACACTGTTAAACACTACCAGCCTGATGTCCTCTGGTACAGAGATGGTGGGTAGCAACACACACTGTTAAACACTACCAGCCTGATGTCCTCTGGTACAGAGATGGTGGGTAGCAACACACACCGTTAACACTACCAGCCTGATGTCCTCTGGTACAGAGATGGTGGGTAGCAACACACACCGTTAACACTACCAGCCTGATGTCCTCTGGTACAGAGATGGTGGGTAGCAACACACACCGTTAACACTACCAGCCTGATGTCCTCTGGTACAGAGATGGTGGGTAGCAACACACACTGTTAACACTACCAGCCTGATGTCCTCTGGTACAGAGATGGTGGGTAGCAACACACACCGTTAACACTACCAGCCTGATGTCCTCTGGTACAGAGATGGTGGGTAGCAACACACACCGTTAAACACTACCAGCCTGATGTCCTCTGGTACAGAGATGGTGGGTAGCAACACACACCGTTAACACTACCAGCCTGATGTCCTCTGGTACAGAGATGGTGGGTAGCAACACACACTGTTAACACTACCAGCCTGATGTCCTCTGGTACAGATGGTGGGTAGCAACACACACTGTTAACACTACCAGCCTGATGTCCTCTGGTACAGAGATGGTGGGTAGCAACACACACCGTTAAACACTACCAGCCTGATGTCCTCTGGTACAGAGATGGTGGGTAGCAACACACACTGTTAAACACTACCAGCCTGATGTCCTCTGGTACAGAGATGGTGGGTAGCAACACACACTGTTAACACTACCAGCCTGATGTCCTCTGGTACAGAGATGGTGGGTAGCAACACACACTGTTAACACTACCAGCCTGATGTCCTCTGGTACAGAGATGGTGGGTAGCAAAAAACACTGTTAAACGCTACCAGCCTGATGTCCTCTGGTACAGAGATGGTGGGTAGCAACACACACCGTTAAACACTACCAGCCTGATGTCCTCTGGTACAGAGAGGGGGGGTAGCAACACACACCGTTAACACTACCAGCCTGATGTCCTCTGGTACAGAGATGGTGGGCATAACACACACTGTTAACACTACCAGCCTGATGTCCTCTGGTACAGAGATGGTGGGTAGCAACACACACTGTTAACACTACCAGCCTGATGTCCTCTGGTACAGAGATGGTGGGTAGCAACACACACCGTTAACACTACCAGCCTGATGTCCTCTGGTACAGAGATGGTGGGTAGCAACACACACTGTTAAACACTACCAGCCTGATGTCCTCTGGTACAGAGATGGTGGGTAGCAACACACACCGTTAAACACTACCAGCCTGATGTCCTCTGGTACAGAGATGGTGGGTAGCAACACACACTGTTAAACACTACCAGCCTGATGTCCTCTGGTACAGAGATGGTGGGTAGCAACACACACTGTTAAACACTACCAGCCTGATGTCCTCTGGTACAGAGATGGTGGGTAGCAACACACACACAGGGCCGTAACCTACTTAATTTCTATACAATTAAAAAACTTTAAATGCTATTTAGAGAACAAGAAAAACAAGCAAAAATGACCCCAGCCATTATCACGTTGGCTGCTGTAGGTTCATCACCTCAGTGCTTTCCTGAACAGACAGCCATTATCACGTTGGCTGCTGTAGGTTCATCACCTCAGTGCTTTCCTGAACAGACAGCCATTATCACGTTGGCTGCTGTAGGTTCATCACCTCAGTGCTTTCCTGAACAGAGCCAGCCATTCATGAACAGACAGCCATTATCACGTTGGCTGCTGTAGGTTCATCACCTCAGTGCTTTCCTGAACAGACAGCCATTATCACGCTTGGCTGCTGTAGGCTGCTTTTTCCTGAACAGACAGCCATTATCACGTTGGCTGCTGTAGGTTCATCACCCTCAGTGCTTTCCTGAACAGACAGCCATTATCACGTTGGCTGCTGTAGGTTCATCACCTCAGTGCTTTCCTGAACAGACAGCCATTATCACGTTGGCTGCTGTAGGTTCATCACCTCAGTGCTTTCCTGAACAGACAGCCATTATCACGTTGGCTGCTGTAGGTTCATCACCTCAGTGCTTTCCTGAACAGACAGCCATTATCACGTTGGCTGCTGTAGGTTCATCACCTCAGTGCTTTCCTGAACAGACAGCCATTATCACGTTGGCCATTATACTCACCAGTTGAACAGACAGCTGCTGTAGGTTCATCACCTCAGTGCTTTCCTGAACAGACAGCCATTATCACGTTGGCTGCTGTAGGTTCATCATCTCAGTGCTTTTTCCTGAACAGACAGCCATTATCACGTTGGCTGCTGTAGGTTCATCACCTCAGTGCTTTCCTGAACAGACAGCCATTTGGGCTTGGGGTTCATCACCTCAGTGCTTTCCTGAACAGACAGCCATTATCACGTTGGCTGCTGTAGGTTCATCACCTCAGTGCTTTCCTGAACAGACAGCCATTATCACGTTGGCTGCTGTAGGTTCATCACCTCAGTGCTTTCCTGAACAGCCACAGCCATTATCACGTTGGCTGCTGTAGGTTCATCACCTCAGTGCTTTCCTGAACAGACAGCCATTATCACGTTGGCTGCTGTAGGTTCATCATCTCCAGTGCTTTCCTGAACAGACAGCCATTATCACGTTGGCTGCTGTAGGTTCATCACCTCAGTGCTTTCCTGAACAGACAGCCATTATCACGTTGGCTGCTGTAGGTTCATCACCTCAGTGCTTTCCTGAACAGACAGCCATTATCACGTTGGCTGCTGTGGGTTCATCACCTGCTTTCCTGAACAGACAGCCATTATCACGTTCATCACCTCAGTGCTTTCCCGAACCTTATTAGCCATTATCCGTTGGCTGCTGTAGGTTCACATCACCCAGTGCTTTCCTGAACAGACAGCCATTATCACGTTGGCTGCTGTAGGTTCATCACCTCAGTGCTTTCCTGAACAGACAGCCATTATCACGTTGGCTGCTGTAGGTTCATCACCTCAGTGCTTTCCTGAACAGACAGCCATTATCACGTTGGCTGCTGAGGTTCATCACCTCAGTGCTTTCCTGAACAGACAGCCATTATCACGTTGGCTGCTGTAGGCCATTAGTGCTTTCCTGAACAGACAGCCATTATCACGTTGGCTGCTGCAGGTTCATCACCTCAGTGCTTTCCTGAACAGACAGCCATTATCACGTTGGCTGCTGTAGGTTCATCACCTCAGTGCTTTCCTGAACAGACAGCCATTATCACGTTGGCTGCCAGGTTTCATCACCTCAGTGCTTTCCTGAACAGACAGCCATTATCACGTTTGGCTGCTGTAGGTTCATCACCTCGTTAGACAGACAGCCATTATCACGTTGTCTGCTGTAGGTTCATCACCTCAGTGCTTTTTCCTGAACAGACAGCCATTATCCGTTGGCCTGTAGGTTCAGTGCTTTCCTGCCAGCCATTATCACGTTAGCTGCTGTGGGTTCATCACCTCAGTGCTTTCCTGAACAGACAGCGTTGGCTGCTGTGGGTTCATCACCTCAGTGCTTTCCTGAACAGACAGCAGCCATTATCCGTTGGCTGCAGGTTTCAGCCTCAGTGCTTTCCTCACGTTGGCTGCTGTAGGTTCATCACCTCAGTGCTTTCCTGAACAGACAGCCATTATCACGTTGGCTGCTGTAGGTTCATCACCTCAGTGCTTTCCTGAACAGACAGCCATTATCCGTTGTCTGCTGTAGGTTCATCACCTCAGTGCTTTCCTGAACAGACAGCCATTATCACGCGTTAGCTGCTGTAGGTTCATCACCTCAGTGCTTTCCTGAACAGGAGCAGCCATTATCACGTTGGCTGCTGTAGGTTCATCACCTCCAGTGCTTTCCTGAACAGACAGCCATTATCCGTTGGCTGCTGTGGGTTCATCCCCTCCAGTGCTTTCCTGAACAGACAGCCATTATCACGTTGGCTGCTGTAGGTTTCATCACCTCAAATTGCTTTCCTGAACAGACAGCCATTATCACGTTGGCTGCTGTAGGTTCATCACCTCAGTGCTTTCCTGAACAGACAGCCATTATCACGTTGGCTGCTGTAGGTTCATCACCTCCAGTGCTTTCCTGAACAGACAGCCATTATCACGTTGGCTGCTGTAGGTTCATCACCTCAGTGCTTTCCTGAACAGACAGCCATTATCACGTTGGCTGCTGTAGGTTCATCACCTCAGTGCTTTCCTGAACAGACAGCCATTATCACGTTGGCTGCTGTAGGTTCATCACCTCAGTGCTTTCCTGAACAGACAGCCATTATCACGTTGGCTGCTGTAGGTTCATCACCTCAGTGCTTTCCTGAACAGACAGCCATTATCACGTTGGCTGCTGTAGGTTCATCACCTCAGTGCTTTCCTGAACAGACAGCCATTATCACGTTGGCTGCTGTAGGTTCATCACCTCAGTGCTTTCCTGAACAGACAGCCATTATCACGTTGGCTGCTGTAGGTTCATCACCTCAGTGCTTTCCTGAACAGACCATCGCGTTGGCTGCTGTGGGTTCATCACCTCAGTGCTTTCCTGAACAGACAGCCATTACGTTGGCTGCTGTAGGTTCATCACCTCAGTGCTTTCCTGAACAGACAGCCATTATCACGTTGGCTGCTGTAGGTTCATCACCTCAGTGCTTTCCTGAACAGACAGCCCATTATCACGTTGGCTGCTGTAGGTTCATCACCTCAGTGCTTTCCTGAACAGACAGCCACCTCAGTATGAACAGACAGCCACGTTGGCTGCTGTAGGTTCATCACCTCAGTGCTTTCCTGAACAGACGGCCATTAGCTGTAGGTTCATCACCTCACATTATCGTTGGCTGCTGTAGGTTCATCACCTCAGTGCTTTCCTGAACAGACAGCCATTATCACGTTGGCTGCTGTAGGTTCATCACCTCAGTGCTTTCCTGAACAGACAGCCATTATCACGTTGGCTGCTGTAGGTTCATCACCTCAGTGCTTTCCTGAACAGACACATCACGTTGGCTGCTGTAGGTTCATCACCTCAGTGCTTTCCTGAACAGACAGCCACATCACGTTGGCTGCTGTAGGTTCATCACCTCAGTGCTTTCCTGAACAGACAGCCATTATCACGTTGGCTGCTGTAGGTTCATCACCTCAGTGCTTTCCTGAACAGACAGCCATTATCACGTTGGCTGCTGTAGGTTCATCACCTCAGTGCTTTCCTGAACAGACAGCCATTATCACGTTGGCTGCTGTAGGTTCATCACCTCAGTGCTTTCCTGAACAGACAGCCATTATCACGTTGGCTGCTGTAGGTTCATCACCTCAGTGCTTTCCTGAACAGACAGCCATTATCACGTTGGCTGCTGTAGGTTCATCACCTCAGTGCTTTCCTGAACAGACAGCCATTATCACGTTGGCTGCTGTAGGTTCATCACCTCAGTGCTTTCCTGAACAGACAGCCATTATCACGCTGGCTGCTGTAGGTTCATCACCTCAGTGCTTTCCTGAACAGACAGCCATTATCACGTTGGCTGCTGTAGGTTCATCACCTCAGTGCTTTCCTGAACAGACAGCCATTATCACGTTGGCTGCTGTAGGTTCATCACCTCAGTGCTTTCCTGAACAGACAGCCATTATCACGTTGGCTGCTGTAGGTTCATCACCTCAGTGCTTTCCTGAACAGACAGCCATTATCACGCTTGGCTGCTGTAGGTTCATCACCTCAGTGCTTTCCTGAACAGACAGCCATTATCACGTTGGCTGTAGGTCCACATCACCTCAGTCGCTTTCCTGAACAGACGGCAGCCACCATTATCACGAATTGGCTGCTGTAGGTTCCTCACTCAGTGCTTTCCGCGACGGGCGTGCCCAGCCATTACCACGTCGTCCGTGGCTCGCTGTGGGTTCCATCACCTCAGTGCTTTCCTGAGACAGACAGCCACCATTATCACGTTGGCTGCTGTAGGTTC
>NW_027035954.1:0-12147 GCF_034236695.1 Oncorhynchus nerka
TGGTGTTTATACTTACGTACAATTGTTTGTACAGACGAACATGGTACCTTCAGGCATTTGAACATTTCTCTTAAGGATGAACCAGACTTGTGGAGGCCTACCATTTTGTCTGACTTCTTGGCTGATTTCCTTTGATATTCCCATGATGTCAAGCAAAGAGGCACTGAGTTTGAAGCTTTGCCTTGAAATACATCCACAGGTACACCTCCAATTGACTCAAATTTTGTCAATTAGCTTGTTTGGGATAGGGGGCAGCATTTTCACTTTTGGATGAATAGCATGCCCAGAGTGAACTGCCTCCGACTCAGTCCCAGATGCTAATATATACATATTGGATAGAAAACACTCTGAAGTTTCTAAAACTGTTTGAATGATGTATGTGAGTATAACATAACTCATAAGGCAGGCAAAAACCTGAGAAAATCTGAGGTTTGTAGTTTTTGAACTCACCCCTATCGAATACACAATGGGATATGGGTTATTTTGCACTTCCTAAGGCTTCCCGGGGTGGGTTTAGATGTCTTTGACATTCGTTTCAGGCTGCTCATGTGAAGGGGGCCGGATGAACTGTTTGACCCAAGGGGTCTGCCAACGGCCGTTCTCAGTCACCCGCTTTCACTTGAGAAGTAGCTCTTGTTCCATTGCTTTTCTACAGACAATGGAATTCTCCGGTTGGAACATTATTTAACTTTTATGATAAAAAAACATCCTAAAGTTTAGGATTCTATACTTAGTTTGACAAGTTTCTTCCACCTAGCAATATAACTTTTTGAATGTTTCGTCCAGATGGACCAGATCACGCTTTTGTATTTGTTTACAAAGCCTAACAAAAGAAGCTATTGGACAAAAAAGGACATAAATGATGGACATTATTAGACAAAACAAGCATTTATTGTGGAACTGCGATTCCTGGGAGTGCATTCTGATGAAGAACATCAAAGGTAAGTGAATATTTATAATGCTGTTATGAATAATGTTGACTACCCTACATAGGATATTTCTCTGGCTGGTTTGGGCTCTGAGCGTCGTTCTCCAGATTATGCTTTTTCCGTAAAGTAAAAAAAAATCTGACTGGCCAGTTTGCATTAAGGAAAGTGTGCCTAAAGTTCCATATCTGTAGTTGTATTTTCATCAACCTTTATTATGAGTATTTCTGTTCATGTGAGTTCATGTGGCTTTCTGCAATATCCTGCATGTTTGGAACTACTGAACGTAACACGACAATGTAAATAAGATTTTGGATATAACTTTACCGAACAAAACATACATGTATTGTGTAACATGAAGGCCTATGAGTGTCATCTGATGAAGATCATCAAAGGTTAGTGATTAATTTTATCTCTATTTGTGCTATCTCTATTTGTGACTCTTCTCTTTGGCAAAAAATGGCACAGGTTTTCTGTGAGTTGGTGGTGACCTAACATAATTGTTGGTGGAGTTTTCACCGTAAAGCATTTTATAAAATCAGACACTGTGACTGAATTAACGAGAATTTTATCTTTAAAATGGTGCCTAATAATTGTATGTTTGAGAAATTAGATTTATGATTTCTGTTGATTTGTATTCGGTGCCCTGCAATTTCATTGGCAGTTGGCGAGGGGGTTCCGCTAGCGGACAGGGTTCCCAGTCCTAGACAGGTTAGCCTTTCAGAAGCTTCTAAAGCCATGACATACTTTTCTGGAATTTTCCAAGCTATTTAAAGGCACAGTCAACTTAGTGTATGTAAACTTCTGACCCACTGGAATTGTGATACAGTGAATTCTGAGTGAAATTATCTGTCTGTAAACAGTTGTTGGAAAGATTACTTGTGTCATGCATAAAGTAGAAGTCCTAACCGACTTGCCAAAACTATAGTTTGTTAACAAGAAATTTGTGGAGTGGTTGAAAAACAAGTTTTAAGGTCTCCAACCTAAGTATATGTAAACTTCTGACTTCAACTGTATATACAGTGTAACTAGGAATAGAGTGACTAGGCAACAGGTTAGATAATAAACAGAAACAGCAGCTCATGTGAGTCAAACAGTTGTGCAAAAAGAGTCAATACAGATAGTCCGGGTAGCTATTTTGTTAACTACAGTATTTAACTAACTATTTAGCTATTTTATGGCTTGGAGTAGAAGCTGTTCAGGTTTCTGTTGGTACCAGACTTGGTGCATTACCGCTTGCCATGTGGTAGCAGAGAGAACTTTCTATGACTTGGGTGGTTGGAGTGTTTTAACAATTGTTAGGACTTTCCTCTGACCACCAGGTATAGATGTTATGGATGGCAGGGAGCTGGGCCCCAGAGATGAACTGGGCCATCGCACTACCCTCTATAGCGTCTTGAGGTCATATGCCATGCAGTTGCCATACCAAGTGGTGACACAGCCAGCCAAGATGCTCTCAATGATGCAACTGTAGAACTTTTTAGGATCTGAGGGCCTATACAAAATCTTTTCAGCCCCTGAGGGAAGAGGCATTGTTGTGCCCTCTTCATGACTGTTTTGGTGGGAGGGGACCATGAAAGATCCTTAGTGATGTGGACACCGAGGAAGTTGATGCTCTCGACCGCTTCACTACAGCCCCATCAATTTGAATGGGGGCAAGCTCGGCCTTCCATTTCATGTAGTCCACAATTAGATTTGTTGTCTTGCTGACATTGAGGACTGGTTGTTGTCTTGGCACCACACTGCCAAGTATCTGATCTCCTCCCTATATGCTGTCTCATCATCGTTGGTGATCGGCCTACCAGCGTCGTGTAGTCAGCAAACTTAATGATGGTGTTGGAGTTGGAGTTCTGGGCGGCCACGCGGTCGTGAGTGAACAGGAGTACAGGAGGGACTAAGCATTCACCCTGAAGTGGACCCCATGTTTAGGGTCAGCATGGCAGATGTGTTGTTGCCTACCCTCACTACCTGGGGGCGGCCCGTCAGGTCGTACAGGATCAAGTTGCAGAGGGAGGTGGTTAGTCCCAGGGCTCTTAGCTTAGTGATGACCTTGGAGGGCACTATGGTGTTGAACACTGAGCAGTATTCAATGAACAGCATTCTCATGTTCCTTTTGTCCAGATGGGAAAGGGCAGTGTGGAGCGCAATAGAGATCACATCATCTGTGGATCTGTTGGGATGGTATGTGAATTGGAGTGGTTCCAAGGTGTCTGGGATGAGGGTGTTTATGTGATCCATGACCAGCCTTTCAGAGCATTTCAAAAATACAGATGTGTGCTATGGGGCGATAGTCACTCAGACAGGTTACATTGAAGTTCTTGGGCACAGAGACTATAGTGGTCTGCTTGAAATACAGTATTACAAACTTGGTCAGGGAGAGGTTGAAAATGTCAGTGAAAACACTTGTCAGCTGGTCAGCGCATGCTCTGAGTCCGCGTCCTGGTAATCCGTATGGCCCTGCGGCCTTGTGAAATGTTAAACTGTTTAAGGTCTTAGTCACATCGCCTATGGAGAGTGCGATCACACAGTCATCTGGAACAGCTGGTGCTCTCATAAATGGTTCAGTGTTGTTTGCCTCAAGCCAGCATAGAAGGTATTTATCTTCCTATGAGCGTCAGTGGGATTTGATCTTATTCCTGTTTTGATGCTTTGCCTGTTTGATGGCTCTAGGTGGCTCAAGGTTGTAGCGGGATTTCTTATGAACATCTGGATTAGTGTCCTGCTCAGTGCGAATGTTGACTCTAATCCATGGCTTCTGGTTGAGATATGTGCATATGGTCACTATAAGGAAGACATCATCAATACACTTACAGTATTAATGAAGCCAGTGACTGATGTGGTAAACTCCTCAATGCCATCGGATGAATCCCAGAACATATTCCCAGCTGTACTAGTGAAACAGCCCTGTAGCTTAGCATCTGCTTCATCGTACCACTTCCGTATTGAGTGTAGCAGGAATCAGGAGGATAGAGTTCTGGAATGATTTGCCAAACGGAGGGCGAGTGAGTGCTTTGTATGTGTTTCTCTGTGTGGAGTAAATGTGATCTAGAGTTTTGTCTCCTCTAGTTGCACAGGTGACAAGATGGTAGAAGTTGGGTAAGATGGATTCAAGCATTAAAATCATTGGCCACTAGGAGAAACGCCTCTGGATGAGCATTTTATTGTTTGCTTATGGCCCTATACAGCTCATTGAGTGCAATCTTAGCGACATTATCTGTTTGTGGGGGTAAAAATATATAGATGAAAACTCTCTTAGCAAATATTATGGTCTGCAGCTTATCATTAAGTATTGTAACTCAGGCAAGCAGAACTTTTAGACTTCATTAATATTAGAGATAGTAGCTGTTGTTAATAAAGAGACACACACCTCCCCCTTTGAGCTTACCTACTCGATACTGCCATTCAATCCTGCTGTTGCATAGAAAAACCAGCTAGATGTACAGTATATTACTCATGTCCCTGTTCAGCCTCAACTCCGGGAAACATATATTACAGTCCTTTAGGTCCTGAAAGTCTTGAAAGGTGCTCATCCAATTTGTTCTCCAGTGATTGTACATTCACCAATAGAAAAGAGGGTAGAGAGATTATTTATTAGCCAACATAATTTTGTCAGGGTGCCCGCATGTCGGCCTTTCTTACTCCATCTTTTCATTTTCTGTGTCTCTGGGATTAGTGCCTGGTCTGGAGTGAGCATTATGTCCTGGGCCACTGACTCGTTTAAATAGAAAGTCACCCAGTAAAATACTACTTGTAAAAAAGTCTAACTGTAATTGCTCAAATACACTTAAAGGGTAAATCTCAACCCCAATTTTAGCCTTTGGCCAATTCCTTCAAATATATTTTAAAAAATGCATTAAGGTGAGAAGTCGTGGGTCTTGGAATTACTCACCAATTTTCAAATTGTGGGTGGGTAAACCTAGTTGTACCTGATCCCATACATTCTCTCTAAAGCATACTTGCCAGAAGTACACTTGCATGCTCCTATAATAAAATGATGTTCACAGCAAGCAAGTACACCTCTGGACAGTTAGCTCACAGTGGTAAGACACCAAATTCCTGACATCTATTCCCTCTTACGGTGTTCAAATCCCCCATTGGGTGCCCCAAAAATCTTTGAAATGTGGACTCATATTTATTGAGTTATCGTGTTGGTAAGAAAAGTTAAATCATCACCTTGAAATTTAAGATTAGGGGCTCAATTCAATCCAACCCGCAATGCCGAATTTACGCAGTATCTCTTTTCCAATCATCAAATTAACTCACAGATTGGACTTTGTCTATGAAAACCTATAACTACTACCAGGGTGACCCCTATCACAGGTACGTTTTTCACATTTCAGAATTAGAAAAGTGTGGTTGAATATTGTAAATAAAGGATTTGAAGAAAAATAACAAATTTACATTTACATTACATTTAAGTCATTTACAGACGCTCTTATCCAGAGCGACTTACAAATTGGTGCATTCACCTTATGACATCCAGTGGAGCAGCCACTTTACAATAGTGCATCTAAATCTTTTATGGGGGGGGGTGAGAAGGATTACTTTATCCTATCCTAGGTATTCCTTAAAGAGGTGGGGTTTCAGGTGTCTCCGAAGGTGGTGATTGACTCCGCTGTCCTGGCGTCGTGAGGGAGTTTGTTCCACCATTGGGGGGCCAGAGCAGCGAACAGTTTTGACTGGGCTGAGCGGGAACTGTACTTCCTCAGTGGTAGGGAGGCGAGCAGGCCAGAGGTGGATGAACGCAGTGCCCTTGTTTGGGTGTAGGGCCTGATCAGAGCCTGGAGGTACTGAGGTGCCGTTCCCCTCACAGCTCCGTAGGCAAGCACCATGGTCTTGTAGCGGATGCGAGCTTCAACTGGAAGCCAGTGGAGAGAGTGGAGGAGCGGGGTGACGTGAGAGAACTTGGGAAGGTTGAACACCAGACGGGCTGCGGCGTTCTGGATGAGTTGTAGGGGTTTAATGGCACAGGCAGGGAGCCCAGCCAACAGCGAGTTGCAGTAATCCAGACGGGAGATGACAAGTGCCTGGATTAGGACCTGCGCCGCTTCCTGTGTGAGGCAGGGTCGTACTCTGCGGATGTTGTAGAGCATGAACCTACAGGAACGGGCCACCGCCTTGATGTTAGTTGAGAACGACAGGGTGTTGTCCAGGATCACGCCAAGGTTCTTAGCGCTCTGGGAGGAGGACACAGTGGAGTTGTCAACCGTGATGGCGAGATCATGGAACGGGCAGTCCTTCCCCCGGGAGGAAGAGCAGCTCCGTCTTGCCGAGGTTCAGCTTGAGGCGGTGATCCGTCATCCACACTGATATGTCTGCCAGACATGCAGAGATGCGATTCGCCACCTGGTCATCAGAAGGGGATCAGAAGATTAATTGTGTGTCGTCTGCATAGCAATGATAGGAGAGACCATGTGAGGTTATGACAGAGCCAAGTGACTTGGTGTATAGCGAGAATAGGAGAGGGCCTAGAACAGAGCCCTGGGGGACACCAGTGGTGAGAGCACGTGGTGAGGAGACGGATTCTCGCCACGCCACCTGGTAGGAGCGACCTGTCAGGTAGGACGCAATCCCAAGCGTGGGCCGCGCCGGAGATGCCCAACTCGGAGAGGGTGGAGAGGAGGATCTGATGGTTCACAGTATCGAAGGCAGCCGATAGGTCTAGAAGGATCAGAGCAGAGGAGAGAGAGTTAGCTTTAGCAGTGCGGAGCGCCTCCGTGATACAGAGAAGAGCAGTCTCAGTTGAATGACTGGTCTTGAAACCTGACTGATTTGGATCAAGAAAGTCATTCTGAGAGAGATAGCGGGAGAGCTGGCCAAGGACGGCACGTTCAAGAGTTTTGGAGAGAAAAGAAAGAAGGGATACTGGTCGGTAGTTGTTGACATCGGAGGGATCGAGTGTAGGTTTTTTCAGAAGGGTGCAACTCTCGCTCTCTTGAAGAAGGAGGGACGTAGCCAGCGGTCAGGGATGAGTTGATGAGCGAGGTGAGGTAAGGGAGAAGGTCACCGGAAATGGTCTGGAGAAGAGAGGAGGGGATAGGGTCAAGCGGGCAGGTTGTTGGGCGGCCGGCCGTCACAAGACGCGAGATGTCATCTGGAGAGAGAGGGAGAAAGAGGTCAGAGCACAGGGTAGGGCAGTGTGAGCAGAACCAGCGGTGTCGTTTGACTTAGCAAACGAGGATCGGATGTCGTCGACCCTCTTTTTCAAAATGGTTGTGAAGTCATCTGCAGAGAGGGAGGAGGGGGGAGGGGGAGGAGGATTCAGGAGGGGAGGAGAAGGTGGCAAAGAGCTTCCTAGGGTTAGAGGCAGATGCTTGGAATTTAGAGTGGTAGAAAGTGGCTTTAGCAGCAGAGACAGAGGAGGAATATGTAGAGAGGAGGGAGTGAAAGGATGCCAGGTCCGCAGGGAGGCGAAGTTTCCCTCCATTTCCGCTCGGCTGCCCGGAGCCCTGTTCTGTGAGCTCGCAATGAGTCGTCGAGCCACGGAGCGGAGGGAGGACCGAGCGGCCTGGAGGATAGGGGACATAGGATGCAGAAAGGGAGGAGAGGAGGGTTGAGGAGGCAGAATCAGGAGATAGGTTGGAGAAGGTTTGAGCAGAGGGAAGAGATGATAGGATGGAAGAGGAGAGAGTAGGGGGGAGAGAGAGCGAAGGTTGGGACGGCGCGATACCATCCAGTAGGGGCAGTGTGGGAAGTGTTGGATGAGAGCGAGAGGGAAAAGGATACAAGGTAGTGGTCGGAGACTTGGAGGGAGTTGCAATGAGGTTAGTGGAAGAACAGCATCTAGTAAAGATGAGGTCGAGCGTATTGCCTGCCTTGTGAGTAGGGGGGAAGGTGAGAGGGAGAGGTCAAAAGGAGAGGAGTGGAAAGAAGGAGGCAGAGAGGAATGAGTCAAAGGTAGACGTGGGGAGGTTAAAGTCGCCCAGAACTGTGAGAGGTGAGCCGTCCTCAGGAAAGGAGCTTATCAAGGCATCAAGCTCATTGATGAACTCTCCGAGGGAACCTGGAGGCGATAAATGATAAGGATGTTAAGCTTGAAAGGGCTGGTAACTGTGACAGCATGGAATTCAAAGGAGGCGATAGACAGATGGGTAAGGGGAGAAAGAGAGAATGACCACTTGGGAGAGATGAGGATCCCGGTGCCACCACCCCGCTGACCAGAAGCTCTCGGGGTGTACGAGAACACGTGGGCGGACGAAGAGAGAGCAGTAGGAGTAGCAGTGTTATCTGTGGTGATCCATGTTTCCGTCAGTGCCAAGAAGTCGAGGGACTGGAGGGAGGCATAGGCTGAGATGAACTCTGCCTTGTTGGCCGCAGATCGGCAGTTCCAGAGGCTACCGGAGACCTGGAACTCCACGTGGGTCGTGCGCGCTGGGACCACCAGATTAGGGTGGCCGCGGCCACGCGGTGTGGAGCGTTTGTATGGTCTGTGCAGAGAGGAGAGAACAGGGATAGACAGACACATAGTTGACAGGCTACAGAAGAGGCTACGCTTATGCAAAGCAGATTGGAATGACAAGTGGACTACACGTCTCGAATGTTCAGAAAGTTGAGCTTACGTAGCAAGAATCTTATTGACTAAAATGATTAAAAATGATACAGTACTGCTGAAGTAGGCTAGCTGGCAGTGGCTGCGTTGTTGACTTTGTAGGCTAGCTGGCAGTGGCTGCGTTGTTGATTCGGGGCTAGCTGGCTAGCTTGCAGTGTTGATTACGTTACGTTGCGTTGCATTTCTGATAATCCTGAATGAATCGTGAATAATAATGAGTGGAAAGTTACAGATGCACAAATA
Organism: Oncorhynchus nerka; assembly: GCF_034236695.1. NCBI lineage: Eukaryota > Metazoa > Chordata > Actinopteri > Salmoniformes > Salmonidae > Oncorhynchus > Oncorhynchus nerka. Next base: position 8,719 of record NW_027035954.1, read on the forward strand.
TCATACCCCCAAGACATGCTAACCTATCACCATTACCATTACAGGGGACGTTAGCATTTTGGGGGGGTATGATATTTTAGTGCATCTGCATCTGTAACTTTCTCACTCATCATTATTCACGATTAATTCGGGATTATCCGTAATCATGGTAGCATCCACATTCATGTAGAAGTGTTTGAAAACATATTATATTATTATTGACAAAAGTGACTCTGAAATGACACAATACATTATCTACCATTAATTTTTATTGGGCACAAATCTGAAACACAACCAAAACAAACAGAAAATGCATCTCAAAAATGGATAGAGTCACAATTTTGATGAAGTCATTGCATGCTATGAATATGGGACCAAATATTTAGCTTGTTTCCTACTTTAATCCACATAAGTGAATTTGTTCCAATATGTTTTGTCCCCTAAAATTGGGGGACAATATACAAGAAGTGCTGTAATTTCTAAGTGGTTCTGTCACGATCGTTGTAAGAAGCGGACCAAAGCGCAGCGTGGTGTGAATGCATCATTTTAATAGATGACGAAAAACACGAAGTAAACTGTACAAAACAATAAACGAATAACGACCGTGAAGCTATAATAAGAACTGTGCTGACACAAGCAACTAACATAGACAATCATCCACAACCCACAACCCACAATGACAAAACAGGCTACCTAAATATGGTTCCCAATCAGAGACAATGACTAACACCTGCCTCTGATTGAGAACCATATCAGGCCAAAAACAGAAACAGACAAACTAGACATCCAACATAGAATGCCCACTCAGATCACACCCTGACCAAACAAAACATATAAACATAAAAAGCAAACTATGGTCAGGGCGTGACAGTTGTTTATCATTGTCCCTGATTGAGAATCATATTTAGGTAGCCTGGGTTTCACTGCTGGGTTATGGGTGTTTGTTTCCTGTGTCAGTGATTGTGCCACACGGGACTGTTTCGGTTTGTTTATTTCACATTATCGTTTATTGTTTTGTATTTCATAGTGTTCAGGCTTTTCTTATTATAATCATCATGGACACTTACCACGCTGCATCTTGGTCCGATCCTTACTCCTCTTCAGACGAAGAGGAGGAAATCTGCCGTTACAGGTTCACCCGAAATGGATGAAAATACCAAAGGCATTAATTCTGACAGTCTGTTCTTTAATGGATTTGATTGTAATTGTTTTTGTCAACAATACACACAAAATACTCTAATGTCTATGAAAGAAAACTTTTTAAAAACCTGTAAAGTTAAGTTAAAAGTAAAAAAAAAAGTTAAAATAAAGCACTAATATATCTTGATTAGATAGATGTTCAAACCCCAGAGTTACATACATGTTAGAATCACCTTTGGCAGCGATTACAGCTGTGATTACAGCTTTGCACTCCAGGATTTGATTTGATTTGCAGTTACACACTATTGACGCTGTCCGCCCCATGTGGGATTAGAATTCGCAATCATTGAACTTGAGCCAACTGTTTAAGTGGACAGCGTCAATAGTGTGTAACAAAAATCAAATCAAATCTATTTGGTCTATCATCTGCCGAATACAACATCCGCCGAATTTCACCTTACCGTGAATTGCTTACTTACAAGCCTTTAGCCAACAATGCAGTTTTAAGAAAAATAAGATTTTAAGAAAATATTTCTAAAAATTAACTAAAGTTGAAAAAAATAAGAACAGTAACAATAAAATAAACATTTATTTCACTTTTATTTAACCAGGTAGGCTAGTTGAGAACAAGTTCTCATTTGTAACTGCGACCTGGCCAAGATAAACGCGTAGCAATTCGGCACATACAACAACACAGAGTTACATGGAATAAACAAAACACAGTCAATATTACAGTAGAAAAAAAGAAAAACAAAAAAGTCTATATACAGTGAGTGCAAATGAGGTAAGTTAAAGAAATAAATAGGCCACGGTGGCGAAGGAATTACAATGTAGCAATTAAACACTGGAATGGTAGATCGGCAGAAGGTGAATGTGCAGGTAGAGATACTGGGGTGCAAAGGAACAAAATAAATAAACAAATACCAGTATGGGGATGAGGTAGGTAGATAGATGGGCTGTTTACAGATGGGCTATGTACAGGTGCAGTGATCTGTAAGCTGCTCTGACAGCTGGTGCTTAAGCTAGTGAGGAGATGTGAGTCTCCAGCTTCCAGAGAGAATTTTGCAATTCATTCCAGTCATGGGCAGCACAGAACTGGAAGGAAAAGACGACCAAAGAGGAATTGGCTTTGGGGATGACCAGTGAGATATACCTGCTGGAGCGCGTGCTACGAGTGGGTGCTGCTATGGTGACCAGTGAGCTGAGATAAGGCGGGGCTTTACCTAGCAAAGACTTGTAGATAACCCGTAGCCAGTGGGTTTGGCGACGAGTATGAAGCGAGTGCCAACCAACGAGAGCATACAGGTCGCAATGGTGGGTAGTGTATGGGGCTTTGGTGACAAAACGGATGGCACTGTGATAGACTGCATCCAGTTTGTTGAGTAGAGTGTTGGAGGCTATTTTAAAGATGACATCACCGAAGTTGAGGATCGGTAGGATGGTCAGTTTTACGAGGGTATGTTTGGCAGCATGAGTGAAGGATGCTTTGTTGCGATATAGGAAGCCAATTCTAGATTTAATTTTGGATTGGAGATGCTTGATGTGAGTCTGGAAGGAGAGTTTACAGTCTAAACAGACACCTAGGTATTTGTGGTTGTCCACGTATTCTAAGTCAGAGCCGTCCAGAGTAGTGATGCAGTGATCGATTGAATAGCATTCATTTAATTTTACTTGCGTTTAAGAGCAGTTGGAGGCCACGGAAGGAGAGTTGTATGGCATTGAAGCTCGTCTGGAGGTTAGTTAACACAGTGACCAAGGAGGGGCCAGAAGAATACAGAATGGTGTCATCTGCGTAGAGGTGGATCAGAGAATCACCAGCAGCAAAAGCAACATCATTGATGTATACAGAAAAGAGAGTCGCCCGAGAATTGAACCCTGTGGCACACCCATAGAGACTGTCAGAGGTCCGGACAACAGGCCCTCCGATTTGACACACTGAACTCTATCAGAAAAGTAGTTGGTAAACCAGGCGAGGCAATCATTTGAGAAACCAAGGCTGTCGAGTCTGCCAATAAGAATGTTGTGATTGGCCAGGTCGATGAATACAGCTGCACAGTAATGTCTCTTATCGATGGTGGTTATGATGACGTTTAGAAACTTGAGCGTGGCTGAGGTGCACCCATGACCAGCTCTGAAACCAGATTTTACAGCGGAGAAGGTATGGTGGGATTCGAAATGGTCAGTAATCTGTTTGTTAACTTGGCTTTCGAAGACCTTAGAAAGACAGGGTAGGATAGATATAGGTCTGTAGCAGTTTGTGTCTAGAGTGTCACCCCCTTTGAAGAGGGGGATGACGGCTGCGTGGTCCCA
>NW_027035955.1:0-12149 GCF_034236695.1 Oncorhynchus nerka
GAGAGAGGAGAAGCATTAAAGAGAGGAGAACATTAGAGAGAGGAGAACATTAAAGAGAGGAGAACATTAGAGAGACGAGAACATTAAAGAGAGGAGAACATTAGAGAGATTAGAACTGTTAAAGAGAGGAGAACATTAGAGAGAGGAGAACATTAGCGAGAGGAGAACATTAAAGAGAGGAGAACATTAAAGAGAAACAGGAGAGAACATTAGAGAGACTAGAACGTTAAAGAGAGGAGAACATTAGAGAGAGGAGAACATTGGAGAGCAGAGAGAACATTAGAGAGACTAGAACATTAAAGAGAGGAGAACATTAAAGAGGAGGAGAACAATAAAGAGAGGAGAACATTAAAGAGAGGAGAACATTAGCAGAGAGTGAGAACATTAAAGAGAGGAGAACATTAGAGAGACTAGAACGTTAAAGAGAGGAGAACATTAGAGAGAGGAGAACATTAAAGAGAGGAGAACATTAGAGAGAGGAGAACATTAAAGAGAGGAGAACATTAGAGAGAGGAGAACATTAAAGAGAGGAGAACATTAGAGAGACTAGAACGTTAAAGAGAGGAGAACATTAGAGAGAGGAGAACATTAAAGAGAGGAGAACATTAGAGAGACTAGAACGTTAAAGAGAGGAGAACATTAGAGAGACTAGAACGTTAAAGAGAGGAGAACATTAGAGAGAGGAGAACATTAGAGAGAGGAGAACATTATAATTTCATAATTAATAAACATTATAAAACATTTAAAAAAATGTCTTAGATGCATATAGTGTCAGGGCATTACCTAGTCTGATCGCTGTGTGGACCATTCTATTCACTTCTGAAGTAAAATATGAAGGTGAACGCAGCGATCCGGTCGGTTGTTTCCACCAGGATAATCATAACCACCTTTGATAATGTGTGTTTGTGTGTGACTTACCAGCAGGGGCCCAGCTGTGGTTTTAGAGGTGGGTGGGGACATATTTTTTTGTATTTTGTATACATTTTCTTCATCCAGATAAACACTCCAAACAGCCTCCACGACCGCTCGGAAGCGTCCGTATGGTCCTAAAGCACACCATTGCCTCGTTTGTATCACATTCCAATGATAAAACTGTGTGGTGGGACAGTGAAAGTTTCCCCAGTGAAAGTTGTGCCCTGACGACCAGTATCTTTGATGTGTGCTCAGAAGCTGAACTACGCTGTTATGCCCATCAATGGGGCTCTGTTAAAACCTTTCTGGGTAGGGGCAGTATTTTCACCTCCGGATGAAAAGCGTGCCCAAAGTAAACTGCCTGTTACTCAGGTCCAAAAGCTAGGACATGCATATAATTGTTAGATTTTGATAGAAACCACTCTAAATTTTCCAGAACTGTTAAAATAATGTCTGTGAGTATAACAGAACTGATATGGCAGGTGAAAACCTGAGAAAAATCCATCCAGGAAGTGGAATTATTTTATGTGGCTGTTTTTCAACTCAATGCCTATAGAGAATCCAATGGGTTAGGAATCAGATTGCAGTTCCTATAGCTTCCACTAGATGTCAACAGGCTTTAGACATGGTTTTCAGGCTTTTATTTTGAAAAACGACATGTAAAAAGCCATTTTGTTCAGAGGACAGAGGAAGTTTGCAGATCTGATTTGGCGCCCTCTCATGAGTACGCCGTTTGATTTTTTTCCTTTCTTTTGAAAACGGTATTTTCCGGTTGAAATATTATTGATTGACAAAAAAACTACCTGAGGATTATTTATAAACACGTTGTTCACGAACTTTACCGGTACTTTAGTACGTATTCGGCCTGCCTGTTGTGACCGCCTTGGAGCCATTGCATTACTGAACAAAACACGCCAACAAAACAGAGTTTTGGGACATAAAGAGGGACTTTATCAAATAAGACAGAGTTTATGGGACATAAAGAGGGACTTTATCGAACAGAACAGAGTTTATGGGACATAAAGAGGGACTTTATCAAATAAGACAGAGTTTATGGGACATAAAGAGGGACTTTATCGAACAGAACATAGTTTATGGGACATAAAGAGGACTTTATCGAACAGAACTAAGTTTACGGGACATAAAGAGGGACTTTAATTATAGACTTTATCCAACAAAACAAACATTTACTGTGTAACTGGGAGTCCGAAAGTGCAACCATATGAAGATCATCAAAGGTAAGGATTAATTTATCATTTCTTCTGACTTTAGTGACTGACATGGAAGGTAAATGTTTGTATGCTTTTTTTACACGTGAGCGTTGTCTTCAGATAATCGCTTGGTGTGCTTTCGCCCGTAAAGCCTTTGAAATCTGACACAGCGGCTGGATTAACAAGAAGTTCATCTTTGCCGATGTATCACACTTGTATATTTTATGAATGTTTATTATGTATTTCTGTATTTTGCATTTGGCGCTCTGCAATTTTACCGGATGTTGGCCAGGTGGGAAGCGTCCCACATACCCTAGAGAGGTAGACATTACACAGCTGAATCAAAAGTGTTAAACTACCTGGCTGTGGTATTAACACTTGTCCAATGTGTATATGCGTCCACTCCCAACAGAATGAATTTCACATTTCAAAAGTGTTAAAATGTTATATGAGAAGTTTACCCATATTCCAGAAAACTCCCAAGTGGTTCCACACATTGAAACTAGTTTAGTGGAGTTGCCCTCTCCCCCTCTCTCTCCCTGTAGTGCTACAAACAGCTTCAAAAACAAAAAATGTGATGTTGCTGAATGCAGGTCTCACTCTGCTTATTTTAAATTTAATTTTACAAAATTTACTTTGACTAGAAATTGATTAAAAATCAACAAAACATAGTCAACTCTATTCAAACAATCTTACCAAGCCTGGGATGTCAAAGAAACTGGGGAAGACATCTAGAATAGTTGAGGACTATTCATGAACCATCTCCCGTCTGCATTGGAAGGTCATTTCCATCTAAACTTGGACCAGTGACTCGTCAGTTGTTTGCTTCAGTCAGGATGTCTCCTCTCTGCATTCATCACTTGACAGTTGCTCAACAGCTGAAGGGAAGCTTCGTTGAGCCTTTGGACCAATTGAGATAGGCGGATTTTGGTTCTCTTTTGGGTATCACATGATGTGGTGCATGCCACTGTCATTAATCTCCAGGTCAGGTAGCCAGACCCAGTTTAATTTTTGTTTTGTGTCTGTTCACCTGGCAGAACTGTTTCGTTTTCTCTTCGTTGTTATTTTGTGTAGTGTTCAGTTTTTTTCAATTAAAACATGACGAACACTTACCACCCTGCGTTTGGTCCTCCTCTCCTTCCACCAATGAGAATCGTTACAGAAACACCATTTCATGTCCTGGAACTCTATGCCTGGTATCCTCAGAGAATTCAATCAAATGGACATCTAGAGTAAAGACAAAGATAAGCATGCATTCTGACACGTTAAATATGTTCATACATATCCTGAATCTGGATCATAGAAGTAGGGGAATAGAGTCACAATCCCAAGGTGTAGTTGATGAAGGGCACTTGTTTGGCCGGGGGGATCGTCCATTGAGGAAGATAAAAATTAATTAAAAGAAACTACAGCCACACTAGATGTATTAAACTACAGCCACACTAGATGTGTTTAAACTACAGCCACACTAGATGTGTTTTAAACTACAGCCACACTAGATGTGTTAAACTACAGCCACACTAGATGTATTAAACTACAGCCACACTAGATGTATTAAACTACAGCCACACTAGATGTATTAAACTACAGCCACACTAGATGTATTAAACTACAGCCACACTAGATGTATTAAACTACAGCCACACTAGATGTGTTTTAAACTACAGCCAGACTAGATGTGTTTTAAACTACAGCCACACTAGATGTGTTTTAAACTACAGCCACACTAGATGTGTTTTAAACTACAGCCACACTAGATGTGTTTTAAACTACAGCCACACTAGATGTATTAAACTACAGCCACACTAGATGTGTTTTAATCTACAGCCACACTAGATGTATTAAACTACAGCCACACTAGATGTATTAAACTACAGCCACACTAGATGTATTAAACTACAGCCACACTAGATGTATTAAACTACAGCCACACTAGATGTATTAAACTACAGCCACACTAGATGTATTAAACTACAGCCACACTAGATGTGTTTTAATCTACAGCCACACTAGATGTATTAAACTACAGCCACACTAGATGTGTTTTAATCTACAGCCACACTAGATGTATTAAACTACAGCCACACTAGATGTGTTTTAAACTACAGCCACACTAGATGTGTTTTAAACTACAGCCACACTAGATGTATTAAACTACAGCCACACTAGATGTGTTTAATCTACAGCCACACTAGATGTGTTTTAAACTACAGCCACACTAGATGTGTTTAAATCTACAGCCACACTAGATGTGTTTTAAACTACAGCCACACTAGATGTGTATTAAACTACAGCCACACTAGATGTTTTAAACTACAGCCACACTAGATGTATTAAACTACAGCCACACTAGATGTGTTTTAAACTACAGCCACACTAGATGTATTAAACTACAGCCACACTAGATGTGTTAAACTACAGCCACACTAGATGTATTTAAACTACAGCCACACTAGATGTGTTTAAACTACAGCCACACTAGATGTATTTTAAACTACAGCCACACTAGATGTGTTTTAAACTACAGCCACACTAGATGTGTTTTAATCTACAGCCACACTAGATGTGTGTTAAACTACAGCCACACTAGATGTGTTTTAATCTACAGCCACACTAGATGTGTTTAAACTACAGCCACACTAGATGTGTTTAAACTACAGCCACACTAGATGTTTTAAACTACAGCCACACTAGATGTGTTTAAACTACAGCCACACTAGATGTGTTAAACTACAGCCACACTAGATGTGTTTTAATCTACAGCCACACTAGATGTGTTTTAATCTACAGCCACACTAGATGTGTTTAAACTACAGCCACACTAGATGTGTTTTAATCTACAGCCACACTAGATGTGTTAAACTACAGCCACACTAGATGTGTTAAACTACAGCCACACTAGATGTGTTTTAAACTACAGCCACACTAGATGTATTAAACTACAGCCACACTAGATGTGTTTAAACTACAGCCACACTAGATGTGTTAAACTACAGCCACACTAGATGTTTTAAACTACAGCCACACTAGATGTATTAAACTACAGCCACACTAGATGTGTTTTAATCTACAGCCACACTAGTTGTGTTAAACTACAGCCACACTAGATGTATTAAACTACAGCCACACTAGATGTTTTAAACTACAGCCACACTAGATGTATTAAACTACAGCCACACTAGATGTGTTTTAATCTACAGCCACACTAGTTGTGTTAAACTACAGCCACACTAGATGTTTTAAACTACAGATAAACGAGGTGTTTTAAATTACAGATAAACGAGGTGTTTTAAATTACAGATAAACGAGGTGTTTTAAATTACAGATAAACGAGGTGTTTTAAACTCCAGCTGGGGGATGGTCCCGGGGAAACACCCAAACAGGCTGATGCTTTACAGTGTCAACATGAATAACTGATATTTTAGATCTGCTTAACATCCCCATTTCAGAATAGTGGAGCTGATTTTACAGCTAAAATAAAGCTATTTTCACACTTCAACAGTGTAGTACTGTCAAGATATGTTTACTTTCCACACCGTTAGTTTGACTATAGACTATAACCAATGGGGTTCATTGATGCGAAACTAAGCTTCCCCAAAAAATGAACTTCTACTTGCACGAAAGTACACACACACAAATCAGACCCATGTACAGCAATTCATATTTTGCTTTTATGTTGATTGGACTGAATCGTTTTTTTGGTATCTTTAAGTTGTAAGCATAGGTGATTTGATTATGTTGAAACGGTGCTGGAATAGTTGAGGCAGCTCCTGTTTTCTTTGCGCATTGCGGTAACTCTCCACGGTTCTACATCAGTAGTTGTTTAGCGGTCTGAAGATGTTCGGAAACATTAACCATCCTGTAGGTCATGTGACTGTTTGGCTACAATGCAATATGCTTTGTCACCGTACAGATCATGCTCATTTCTTCTTATTGACTCGAGCCTATATAACATGGCGTCAAGGCATATGAACTTATGTTTACCTTTATTTAACTCGGCAAGTCAGTTAAGAACAAATTCTTATTTTCAATGACGGCCTAGTGGGCCTAGTGGGTTAACTGCCTGTTCAGGAGCAGAACGACAGATTTGTACCTTGTCAGCTCGGGGATTTGAACTTGCAACCTTCCGGTTACTAGTCCAACGCTCTAACCACTTGGCTACCCTGCCGCCCCATGTTATAGAGCAAACATGTCACGTCGTGTATGTAGGTGGCAGGGAAGTCAAGCGCTGGAGGATCAAACTTAGTATAAAGGGAGGATTTTAATAACTTAAAACACAAACTCCAAAACCAAACGTGGGAACAAGAACCCGTCGCACACCAATCCATAAGACATGAACATAACAATAAACAATCTCTGACATGAGGGGAAAACAGAGGGTTAAATACACAACATATAATGAACGGGATTGGAACCAGGTGTGTAAGAAGACAAGACAAAACCAATGGAAAATGAAACATAGATTAATGATGGCTAGAAGACCAGTGACGTCGATCGCCGAGCACCGCTCGAACAAGGAGAGGCAATGACTTCGGCAAAAGTCGTGAATAAACAAAGTAATTTTCATAACACATTGGTGGCAACATGGCTTTGATTTGCCAAATGTCTCAATCAACTGATAACAGGTGAGTGAAAATAAGATGCATGAATTATTAATTGTTTATCCTTATAGCAAATAATTGGTATAAATCTGCGCTAGAATGTTCTTTTCTCGGCCTGTGCAGGAACAACCTTCGCTTGGCGTAACCCCTAAAGCCTTACCAGATGTTTCATCAGCGAAGATGTCTGAATGATTTTCAAATGATTTCACTTGCATTAATTCAAACATCTTGGAATCCTCCTTCAGTTTGCTGAATAACAACGTTCTCTAATAACAGTATTGTCCCTCACACATCTCGGGAATTGTCCTTTGGTTTTCACTCTAGGATTTAGAAAAGGAAATTGAAGGACCATTACCCTGGTAGGGTAACTATTGAGGCTCCCCATTAAAATGACCATTATTCCTGGCAGGGTAACTATAAAGGCTAAAGGCATAAAGAGCAGCCCTCATCCTTCTATGCTAGGGCTGTGTTCCAAATGGGACCCTATTCCTTACATAGCGCATTACATCATAGGGCCCTGGTTAACAGTAGTGCAATATATAGTGAATAGGGTGCCATTAGAGACGCACCCTAGGTATTTCGTTGGCTGTTTCTCTTTAAGTGCATAATTGGTTTTTATTGAACCAATTTTTCCTGAATGGTGGAGCCAGAGGAGATAGAGGAGATAGAGGAGCCAGAGGAGACAGAGGAGCTAGAGGAGCCAGAGGATTCAGATGAGATAGAGGGGATATAGATTATAGAGGAGAGAGTGAAGATATAGGAGATATGGGAGATAGAGACAGAGTGGTTAGATGGCATAGAGGAGATAGTGAAGATATAGGAGATATAGGAGATAGAGACAGAGTGGGTAGATGGCATAGAGTGTATAGAGGGGATATAGGAGATACAGGAGCCAGAGGAGCCAGAGGAAATATATGATATATAGAGGAGCCAGAGGGAAAGAGGAGCCAGATTATATGTGGGGAGCCAGAGGGGAAAGAGGAGTCAGATTATATATGGAGGAGCCAGATTATATATGGAGGAGCCAGAGGGGAAAGAGGAGCCAGATTATATGTGGGGGAGCCAGAGGGGAAAGAGGAGCCATATTATATATTGAGGAGACAGAGGGGACAGAGGAGCCAGATTATATATAGAGGAGCCAGATTATATATGGAGGAGCCAGAGGGGAAAGAGGAGCCAGATTATATATGGAGGAGCCAGAGGGGAAAGAGGAGCCAGATTATATATGGAGGAGCCAGAGGGGAAAGAGGAGCCAGATTATATATGGAGGAGCCAGAGGGGAAAGAGGAGCCAGATTATATATGGAGGAGCCAGATTATATATGGAGGAGCCACAGGGGAAAGAGGAGCCAGAGAGGAAAGAGGAGCCATATTATTTATAGAGGAGCCAGAGGGGAAAGAGGAGCCAGATTATATATGGAGGAGCCAGATTATACATGGCGGAGCCAGAGGGGAAAGAGGAGCCAGATTATATATAGAGGAGCCAGAGGGGAAAGCGGAGCCCGATTATATATGCAGGAGCCAGATTATATATGGAGGAGCCAGATTATATATGGAGGAGCCAGAGGGGAAAGAGGAGCCAGATTATATATGGAGGAGCCAGAGGGGAAAGAGGAGCCAGATTATATATGGAGGAGCCAGATTATATATGGAGGAGATGGAGCAAGAGGAGGAGCTGGAAGGGAATGGAGCAAGAACAAGGAGGAGGAGATGGAGCAGGAACAAGGAGGAGGAGATGGAGCAGGAACAAGGAGGAGGAGATGGAGCAGGAACAAGGAAGGAGATGGAGCAGGAATAAGGAGGAGGAGATGGAGCAGGAACAAGGAGGAAGAGATGGAGCAGGAACAAGGAGGAGGAGATGGAAGGGAACAAGGAGGAGGAGATGGAAGGGAACAAGGAGGAGGAGATGGAAGGAAACAAGGCGGAGGAGATGGAAGGGAACAAGGAGGAGGAGATGGAGCAGGAACAAGGAGGAGGAGATGGAGCAGGAACAAGGAGGAGGAGATGGAGCAGGAACAAGGAGGAGGAGATGGAGCAGGAACAAGGAGGAGGAGATGGAGCAGGAACAAGGAGGAAGAGATGGAGCAGGAACAAGGAGGAGGAGATGGAAGGGAACAAGGAGGAGGAGATGGAAGGGAACAAGGAGGAGGAGATGGAAGGAAACAAGGCGGAGGAGATGGAAGGGAACAAGGAGGAGGAGATGGAGCAGGAACAAGGAGGAGGAGATGGAAGGGAAAAAGGAGGAGGAGATGGAGCAGGAACAAGGAGGAGGAGATGGAGCAGGAACAAGGAGGAGGAGATGGAGCAGGAACAAGGAGGAGGAGATGGAAGGGAACAAGGAGGAGGAGATGGAGCAGGAACAAGGAGGAGGAGATGGAAGGGAACAAGGAGGAGGAGATGGAGCAGGAACAAGGAGGAGGAGATGGAGCAGGAACAAGGAGGAGGAGATGGAGCAGGAACAAGGAGGAGGAGATGGAGCAGGAACAAGGAGGAGGAGATGGAGCAGGAACAAGGAGGAGGAGATGGAGCAGGAACAAGGAGGAAGAGATGGAGCAGGAACAAGGAGGAGGAGATGGAAGGGAACAAGGAGGAGGAGATGGAAGGGAACAAGGAGGAGGAGATGGAAGGGAACAAGGCGGAGGAGATGGAGCAGGAACAAGGAGGAGGAGATGGAAGGGAACAAGGAGGAGGAGATGGAGCAGGAACAAGGAGGAGGAGATGGAGCAGGAACAAGGAGGAGGAGATGGAGCAGGAACAAGGAGGAGGAGATGGAAGGGAACAAGGAGGAGGAGATGGAGCAGGAACAAGGAGGAGGAGATGGAAGGGAACAAGGAGGAGGAGATGGAGCAGGAACAAGGAGGAGGAGATGGAGCAGGAACAAGGAGGAGGAGATGGAGCAGGAACAAGGAGGAGGAGATGGAGCAGGAACAAGGAGGAGGAGATGGAGCAGGAACAAGGAGGAGGAGATGGAGCAGGAACAAGGAGGAGGAGATGGAGCAGGAACAAGGAGGAGGAGATGGAAGGGAACAAGGAGGAGGAGATGGAGCAGGAACAAGGAGGAGGAGATGGAAGCAGGAACAAGGAGGAGGAGAAGGAGCAGGAACAAGGAGGAGGAGATGGAGCAGGAACAAGGAGGAGGAGATGGAGCAGGAACAAGGAGGAGGAGATGGAGCAGGAACAAGGAGGAGGAGATGGAAGGGAACAAGGAGGAGGAGATGGAGCAGGAACAAGGAGGAGGAGATGGAGCAGGAACAAGGAGGAGGAGATGGAGCAGGAAACAAGGAGGAGGAGATGGAGCAGGAACAAGGAGGAGGAGATGGAGAAGGAACAAGGAGGAGGAGATGGAGCAGGAACAAGGAGGAGGAGATGGAGCAGGAACAAGGAGGAGGAGATGGAGCAGGAACAAGGAGGAGGAGATGGAGCAGGAACAAGGAGGAGGAGATGGAGAGGAACAAGGAGGAGGAGATGGAGCAGGTAACAAGGAGGAGGAGATGGAAGGGAACAAGGAGGAGGAGATGGAGCAGGAACAAGGAGGAGGAGATGGAGCAGGAACAAGGAGGAGGAGATGGAGCAGGAACAGGAGGAGGAGATGGAGCAGGAACAAGGAGGAGGAGATGGAAGGGAACAAGGAGGAGGAGATGGAGCAGGAACAAGGAGGAGGAGATGAAGGAACAAGGAGGAGGAGATGAAGAACAAGGAGGAGGAGATGGAGCAGGAACAAGGAGGAGGAGATGGAGCAGGAACAAGGAGGAGGAGATGGAGCAGGAACAAGGAGGAGGAGATGGAGCAGGAACAAGGAGGAGGAGATGGAGCAGAACGAGGAGGAGATGGAAGGGAACAAGGAGGAGGAGATGAGCAGGAACAAGGAGGAGGAGATGGAAGGGAACAAGGAGGAGGAGATGGAGCAGGAACAAGGAGGAGGAGATGGAGCAGGAACAAGGAGGAGGAGATGGAGCAGGAACAAGGAGGAGGAGATGGAGCAGGAACAAGGAGGAGGAGATGGAGCAGGAACAAGGAGGAGGAGATGGAAGGGAACAAGGAGGAGGAGATGGAGCAGGAACAAGGAGGAGGAGATGGAACAGGAACAAGGAGGAGGAGATGGAGCAGGAACAAGGAGGAGGAGATGGAGCAGGAACAAGGAGGAGGAGATGGAGCAGGAACAAGGAGGAGAGATGGAGAGGAACAGGGAGGAGGAGATGGAGCAGGAACAAGGAGGGAGAGGAAGATGGAAAGATGGAAGCACAAGGAGGAGGAGATGGAGCAGGAACAAGGGGAGGAGGAGATGGAGCAGGAACAAGAGAGGAGGAGATGGAGCAGGAACAAGGAGGAGGAGATGGAGCAGGAACAAGGAGGAGGAGATGGAAGGGAACAAGGAGGAGGAGATGGAGCAGGAACAAGGAGGAGGAGATGGAAGGGAACAAGGAGGGAGGAGATGGAAGCAGGAACAAGGAGGAGGAGATGGAGCAGGAACAAGGAGGAGGAGATGGAGCAGGAACAAGGAGGAGGAGATGGAGCAGGAACAAGGAAGGAGGGAGATGGAGCAGGAACAAGGAGGAGGAGATGGAAGGGAACAAGGAGGAGGAGATGGAGCAGCAACAAGGAGGATGGAGATGGAAGGGAACAAGGAGGAGGGAGATGGAGCAGGAACGAAGAAGGAAGAGGAGGAGATGGAGCAGGAACAAGGAGGAGAGATGGAGCAGGAACAAGGAGGAGGAGATGGAGCAGGAACAAGGAGGAGGAGATGGAGCAGGAACAGGGAGGAGGAGATGGAAATGGGAATCAAGGAGGAGGAGATGGAGCAGGAACAAGGAGGAGGAGATGGACAGGGAACAAGGAGGAGGAGATGGAGCAGGAACAAGGAGGAGGAGATGGAGCAGGAACAAGGAGGAGGAGATGGAGCAGGAACAAGGAGGAGGAGATGGAATGGGAACAAGAGGAGGAGATGGAGCAGGAACAAGAGAGGAGGAGATGGAAGCAGGAACAAGGAGGAGGAGATGGAGCAGGAACAAGGAGGAAGAGATGGAGCAGGATCAAGGAGGAGGAGATGGAAGGGAACAAGGAGGAGGAGATGGAAGGAACAAGGAGGAGGAGATGGAAGGGAACAAGGAGGGGGAGATGGAACAGGAACAAGGAGGAGGAGATGGAGCAGGAACAAGGAGGAGGAGATGGAGCAGGAACAAGGAGGAGGAAGATGGAGCAGGAACAAGGAGGAGGAGATGGAGCAGGAACAAGGAGGAGGAGATGGAAGGGAACAAGGAGGAGGAGATGGAGCAGGAACAAGGAGGAGGAGAGATGGAGCAGGAACAAGGAGGAGGAGATGGAGCAGGAACAAGGAGGAGGAGATGGAGCAGGAACAAGGAGGAGGAGATGGAGCAGGAACAAGGAGGAGGAGATGGAGCAGGGAACAAGGAGGAGGAGATGGAAGG
>NW_027035956.1:0-12150 GCF_034236695.1 Oncorhynchus nerka
TGATCAACTCTGAAGAGATGTGTCGCGCTGCATGAGGCAAATGGTGGCCACACTAGATACTGACTGGTTTTCTGATCCATGACCCTACCTTTAAAAAATAAAAAGGTCTCTTTGACCAACAGATGTATATCTGTATTCCCAGTCATGTGAAATCCATAGATTCGGGCCTAATACATTTCATGTAACATTTTACAAAATGTAACTCAGTAAAATCTTTGAAATTATAGCATGTTGTGTTTATATTTTTGTTCAGTATATATAGTTAGAGAAATTTGATGTGAGCAACAGACAGACTGGTTTCGTGCGGACAAACCAAATACAGTCACTCAGCAACCGGACACGAACACAATCTGTGGAGAAAAACACGTTCAAATATTTGCATTACCTTTGATTGGAGGATAGCTGTGGGGGTTATCCAATCAGGATCAAATCTTCTGTTCCCCTCAAGTTCATTAATGGTAATTTTGAAGAAAGACCAGTCTCTTTGACACATAACATTAATTTTAGCTAAACAGACTGGCAACGAGGCTAGATTGGTACCAGTTTAGAGTTGTGGTGTGTTGGTTAGTACTAGTACACCGTATACCAACGAGGCTAGATTGGTACCAGTTTAGAGTTGTGGTTTGTTGGTTAGTACTAGTACACCGTATACCAAGGAGGCTAGATTGGTACCAGTTTAGAGTTGTGGTTTGTTGGTTAGTACAGGTACACCGTATACCAACGAGGCTAGATTGGTACCAGTTTAGAGTTGTGGTTTGTTGGTTAGTACTAGTACACCGTATACCAAGGAGGCTAGATTGGTACCAGTTTAGAGTTGTGGTGTGTTGGTTAGTACTAGTACACCGTATACCAAGGAGGCTAGATTGGTACCAGTTTAGAGTTGTGGTGTGTTGGTTAGTACTAGTACACCGTATACCAAGGAGGCTAGATTGGTACCAGTTTAGAGTTGTGGTGTGTTGGTTAGTACTAGTACACCGTATACCAAGGAGGCTAGATTGGTACCAGTTTAGAGTTGTGGTGTGTTGGTTAGTACTAGTACACCAAGGAGGCTAGATTGGTACCAGTTTAGAGTTGTGGTTTGTTGGTTAGTACTAGTACACCGTATACCAAGGAGGCTAGATTGGTACCAGTTTAGAGTCGTGGTGTGTTGGTTAGTACTAGTACACCGTATACCAAGGAGGCTAGATTGGTACCAGTTTAGAGTTGTGGTGTGTTGGTTAGTACTAGTACACCGTATACCAAGGAGGCTAGATTGGTACCAGTTTAGAGTTGTGGTGTGTTGGTTAGTACTAGTACACCGTATACCAAGGAGGCTAGATTGGTACCAGTTTAGAGTTGTGGTGTGTTGGTTAGTACTAGTACACCAAGGAGGCTAGATTGGTACCAGTTTAGAGTTGTGGTTGTGTTGGTTAGTACTAGTACACCGTATACCAAGGAGGCTAGATTGGTACCAGTTTAGAGTTGTGGTTTGTTGGTTAGTACTAGTACACCGTATACCAAGGAGGCTAGATTGGTACCAGTTTAGAGTTGTGGTGTGTTGGTTAGTACTAGTACACCGTATACCAAGGAGGCTAGATTGGTACCAGTTTAGAGTTGTGGTGTGTTGGTTAGTACTAGTACACCGTATACCAAGGAGGCTAGATTGGTACCAGTTTAGAGTTGTGGTGTGTTGGTTAGTACTAGTACACCGTATACCAAGGAGGCTAGATTGGTACCAGTTTAGAGTTGTGGTGTGTTGGTTAGTACTAGTACACCGTATACCAAGGAGGCTAGATTGGTACCAGTTTAGAGTTGTGGTGTGTTGGTTAGTACTAGTACACCGTATACCAAGGAGGCTAGATTGGTACCAGTTTAGAGTTGTGGTGTGTTGGTTAGTACTAGTACACCGTATACCAAGGAGGCTAGATTGGTACCAGTTTAGAGTTGTGGTGTGTTGGTTAGTACTAGTACACCGTATACCAAGGAGGCTAGATTGGTACCAGTTTAGAGTTGTGGTGTGTTGGTTAGTACTAGTACACCGTATACCAAGGTATTTGGAAATAGGGATGGTTTTTAAATACCGTTGAAACTATTTCTTTGAAGTTTTTTTTAAACAAATGGTAATATTTGTAACTATTTTAAGTAAATACCTGAGGTCAACTTGTGCAATACGACAGGAGATAAAGAAGACCACGTTCTTAATTTCACCCGTCACCATTTTTCATTATGAAGCTTACTGGTCGTCCTCAGTCACGTGATATTTGTTTACAAGCACACAACAATGAGAGACCGGAGCCTTGTGAGTCACTCACTGTTGTGCAGCTCGTGCCAGGTGATCTGGAATTCACAACTAAATGTTTGCCAGCTAGATATCTTATAACCAACAAACTGTCTAAAATGTGATAAATGATCTGCATTTAATGCTTTGCTCTAATTTAGTAGCTAGTTCGCTATCTAGCTAAGTGGTTAGCTTCTTCCAAAATCAAGTTTTACTTGATAACAGCAGGGAATCCCCTCCTGACTCAAGAGCCTGTTTGTCTAATATTGTTTACTGTATCCTAGCAAACTGAGTAGCATTTTTTGAGTCTTTATAACTTTATGAGTTGGATATTCTGGTCTTGTGAATACTTTAGGGTCAGAGACTGTATAAAAATAGTTGGGTAATGTGTCATTATTTTTAGTTAGCATGCTCAGTGGGATTACTGTGGTACTGTTAACATTGCTAATCTTCGATTTACAATAACGCCCCTTGGGTTCAAAGTGCCGGTATTACCTAATATCCTGTATGGCACAAGGTGGGTATGAAGGTAGAATGTCCTGGATACCGCCTGCCTAGTTAAGAGTTGTGGTTTGATGGTTGGTACTAAACCTGAGTCAAAAAAAGAACACTGTTACCCATGCTTGTTCAATGAACCATAAGCAATGAATGAACATGCACCTGTGGAACGGTCGTTAAGACACTAACAGCTTACAGCCAATTAGTCACAGTTATGAAAACTTAGAGGACACTAAAGAGGCCTTTCTACTGACTCTGAAAACACCAAAAACAAAGATGCCCAGGGTCCCTGCTCATCTGCGTGAACGTGCCTTGGGCATGCTGCAAGAAGGCATGAGGACTGCAGATGTGGCCAGGGCAATACATTTCAATGTCCGTACTGTGAGACACCTAAGACAGCAGGGGGAGACAGGACGGACAGCTGATCATCTCGCAGTGGCAGACCACGCAACAACACCTGCACAGGATCAGTACATCCGAACAGCACACCTGCGGGACAGGTACAGGATGGCAACAAATAACTGCCCGGATGACACCAGAACACATAATCCCTCCATCAGTGTCAGGACTGTCTGCAATAGGCTGAGAGAGGCTGGTCCGAGGGTTTGTTAGGCCTGCTGTAAGGTAGAAAGAAGACTAACAGGTTAAACATCAGTGCTCAGACTGTCTGCAATAGGCTGAGAGAGGCTGGTCCGAGTGTTTGTTAGGCCTGCTGTAAGGCAGGAGAAGACTACCAGGTTAAACATCAGTGCTCAGACTGTCCGTAATAGGCTGAGAGAGGCTGGTCCGAGGGTTTGTTAGGCCTGCTGTAAGGCAGGAGAAGACTACCAGGTTAAACATCAGTGCTCAGACTGTCCGTAATAGGCTGAGAGAGGCTGGTCCGAGGGTTTGTTAGGCCTGCTGTAAGGCAGGAGAAGACTACCAGGTTAAACATCAGTGCTCAGACTGTCTGCAATAGGCTGAGAGAGGCTGGTCCGAGGGTTTGTTAGGCCTGCTGTAAGGCAGGAGAAGACTACCAGGTTAAACATCAGTGCTCAGACTGTCTGCAATAGGCTGAGAGAGGCTGGTCCGAGGGTTTGTTAGGCCTGCTGTAAGGCAGGAGAAGACTACCAGGTTAAACATCAGTGCTCAGACTGTCTGCAATAGGCTGAGAGAGGCTGGTCCGAGGGTTTGTTAGGCCTGCTGTAAGGCAGGTCCTCACCAGGCTGGTCCGAGGGTTTGTAAATGAGAACATGTTTTCAACTGGCCTATCTGGTTAAATAAAAGGTGGGGAAAAACACCAATCGGGACAAGTTCTTCCAGTTTAAAAATATTATGTAAAGGTGTTACAAGCCGATGACATAGAGTACATAAAAGCCCTTTTCTGAACAATAAAAATGGCCAAATAAAAAGGTAGTAAACCCAAAATGGCTTTGTAAATAAAAGTATACCAGTGACTGAGCCTAGGAGTGACTAGAGAAGGCCAGCCAACCCTGGTATATAAAGTGCAGTGGTGTGTAATGGCTTTGTAAATAAAAGTATACCAGTGACTGAGCCTAGGAGTGACTAGAGAAGGCCAGCCAACCCTGGTATATAAAGTGCAGTGGTGCGTAAGGGTTTTGCAGTTTAAAATAAATCTCAAAGTGCCATGGTAAAGGGTGTCAATTGATACCAAACACTGAGCGGAAGCATTCATATATAAAATATCCCCATAGTCTAGTAAAGGCATAAATGTAGCTGATACTAGCCTCCTTCTGGCTTCAAAAGAAAAACAGGCCTTGTTCCTAAAATAAAATCCCAACTTCAGTTTTTAAAAAATTGTAAGTTCTTGAATGTGCAATTTAAAAAAAGAGGCCTTCATCAATTAAAATTCCAAGATATTTATATGAGGTTAGTCTCAATCTCCTTGCCGTGACAGGTAGTAATAGATGAAAGGTTCAGAGGTCTATTTCTTGCTTTAGAAAACACCATTAGTTTAGTTTGTGGTATTGAGGATAAGCTTTAATTGACACAAGGTATGTTGAACAGTATAAAAAGCAGTTTGCAAGTTCTGGAAAGCTTTTGTGAGAGACGAGGCACAACAATAAATAACTGTATCATCAGCATTAAAGTGGAGTTGCTCTTTTTGCAGATTTTTGTCTAAATTATTTATATAAATAGTGAATAAGATGGGACCAAGTACACAGCCCTGGGGCACACCACTACAGACAGAAAAGAGCCCATCAAACAGAGTGCACTGAGTTCTATCAGACAGATAGTTAGCAAACCATGCAACTGCATGCTCCGAAAGACCTACTAGACAATCTCTGCCTTAGTATAGCATGATCAACATATCAAAAGCCACAGTGCCGTTTTTGTCAAGGGCTTCAGTGATATAATTTAAAACATTCATGCCTGCTGTAATTGTGCTAGTGCTTTTCCTGTAGTCTCAATGGTACAATGATAAAAATAGACATTACTATAATCTACTATATCACCTCCATGACATTACTATAATCTACTGTACCAACTTTATGACATTACTATAATCTATACTGTACCACCTCTATGACATTACTATAGTCTACTGTACCAATACCTCCATGACATTACTAATCTACTGTACCACCTACATGACATTACTATAATCTACTATACCACCTCCATGACATTACTATAATCTACTGTACCACCTCCATGACATTAATACTATAATCTAATATACCACCTCCATGACATTACCATAATCTACTGTACCACCTCTATGACATTACTGATAATCTACTGTACCACCTCCATGACATTACTATAATCTACTGTACCACCTCCATGACATTACTATAATCTACTGTATCACCTCCATGACATTTATAATCTACTTATACCACCTCCATGACATACACATAATTCAATCACCCCATGAGCACTATACTGTACACCTCCATGACATTACTATTACTATAATCTATCACCACCTCCATGACATTACTATAATCTACTGTACCACCTCCATGACATTACTATAATCTACTATACCACCTCCATGACATTACTATAATCTACTGTACCACCTCCATGACATTACTATAATCATCACCACCTCTATGACATTACTATAATCTACTGTACCTCCATGACATTACTATAATCTACTGTACCACCTCCATGACATTACTATAATCTACTGTACCACCTCCATGACATTACTATAATCTACTATACCACCTCCATGACATTACTATAATCTACTATACCACCTCCATGACATTACTATAATCTACTGTACCACCTCCATGACATTACTATAATCTACTATACCACCTCCATGACATTACTATAATCTACTGTCCCACCTCCATGACATTACTATTACTATAATCTACTATACCACCTCCATGACATTACTATAATCTACTATACCACCTCCATGACATTACTATAATCTACTGTACCACCTCCATGACATTACTATAATCTACTATACCACCTCCATGACATTACTATAATCTACTGTACCATCTCTATGACATTACTATAATCTACTGTACCACCTCCATGACATTACTATAATCTACTGTACCACCTCCATGACATTACTATAATCTACTGTACCACCTCCATGACATTACTATAATCTACTATACCACCTCCATGACATTACTATAATCTACTATACCACCTCCATGACATTACTATAATCTACTGTACCACCTCCATGACATTACTATAATCTACTGTACCACCTCCATGACATTACTATAATCTACTATACCACCTCCATGACATTACTATAATCTACTGTACCACCTCCATGACATTACTATAATCTACTATACCACCTCCATGACATTACTATAATCTACTGTACCACCTCCATGACATTACTATAATCTACTGTACCACCTCCATGACATTACTATAATCTACTATACCACCTCCATGACATTACTATAATCTACTGTACCACCTCCATGACATTACTATAATCTACTGTACCACCTCCATGACATTACTATATCCTACTGTACCACCTCCATGACATTACTATAATCTACTATACCACCTCCATGACATTACTATAATCTACTGTACCACCTCCATGACATTACTATAATCTACTGTACCACCTCCATGACATTACTATAATCTACTGTACCACCTCCATGACATTACTATAATCTACTGTACCACCTCCATGACATTACTATAATCTACTGTACCACCTCCATGACATTACTATAATCTACTGTACCACCTCCATGACATTACTATAATCTACTATACCACCTCCATGACATTACTATAATCTACTATACCACCTCCATGACATTACTATAATCTACTGTACCACCTCCATGACATTACTATAATCTACTGTACCACCTCCATGACATTACTATAATCTACTATACCACCTCCATGACATTACTATAATCTACTGTACCACCTCCATGACATTACTATAATCTACTATACCACCTCCATGACATTACTATAATCTACTGTACCACCTCCATGACATTACTATAATCTACTGTACCACCTCCATGACATTACTATAATCTACTATACCACCTCCATGACATTACTATAATCTACTGTACCACCTCCATGACATTACTATAATCTACTGTACCACCTCCATGACATTACTATAATCTACTGTACCACCTCCATGACATTACTATAATCTACTATACCACCTCCATGACATTACTATAATCTACTGTACCACCTCCATGACATTACTATAATCTACTGTACCACCTCCATGACATTACTATAATCTACTGTACCACCTCCATGACATTACTATAATCTACTGTACCACCTCCATGACATTACTATAATCTACTGTACCACCTCCATGACATTACTATAATCTACTGTACCACCTCCATGACATTACTATTACTATAATCTACTGTACCACCTCCATGACATTACTATAATCTACTGTACCACCTCCATGACATTACTATAATCTACTGTACCACCTCCATGACATTACTATAATCTACTGTACCACCTCCATGACATTACTATAATCTACTGTACCACCTCCATGACATTACTATAATCTACTATACCACCTCCATGACATTACTATAATCTACTGTACCACCTCCATGACATTACTATAATCTACTGTACCACCTCCATGACATTACTATAATCTACAGTACCACCTCCATGACATTACTATAATCTACTGTACCACCTCCATGACATTACTATAATCTACAGTACCACCTCCATGACATTACTATAATCTACTATACCACCTCCATGACATTACTATTACTATAATCTACAGTACCACCTCCATGACATTACTATAATCTACTGTACCACCTCCATGACATTACTATAATCTACTGTACCACCTCCATGACATTACTATAATCTACTGTACCACCTCCATGACATTACTATAATCTACTGTACCACCTCCATGACATTACTATTACTATAATCTACTGTACCACCTCCATGACATTACTATAATCTACTGTACCACCTCCATGACATTACTATAATCTACTATACCACCTCCATGACATTACTATAATCTACTATACCACCTCCATGACATTACTATAATCTACTGTACCACCTCCATGACATTACTATAATCTACTGTACCACCTCCATGACATTACTATTACTATAATCTACTGTACCACCTCCATGACATTACTATAATCTACAGTACCACCTCCATGACATTACTATAATCTACTATACCACCTCCATGACATTACTATAATCTACAGTACCACCTCCATGACATTACTATAATCTACTGTACCACCTCCATGACATTACTATAATCTACTGTACGACCTCCATGACATTACTATAATCTACTGTACCACCTCCATGACATTACTATAATCTACTGTACCACCTCCATGACATTACTATAATCTACTATACCACCTCCGCTGACATTACTATAATCTACAGTACCACCTCCATGACATTACTATAATCTACTATACCACCTCTATGACATTACTATGATCTGCAGTACCACCTCCATGACATTACTATAATCTACTGTACCACCTCCATGACATTACTATGATCTCTGTATTGCCACCTCCATGACATTACTATGATCTACTATACCACCTCCATGACATTACTATGATGTACTAGTACCACCTCCATGACATTACTATAATCTACTGTACCACCTCCATGACATACTATAATGTACTGTACCACCATCTGTGACGTTACTATGATCTACTATACCACCTCCATGACATTACTATAATCTGCAGTACCACCTCCATGACATTACTATAATCTACTATACCACCTCTATGACATTACTATAAATCCACAGTACCACCTCCATGACATTGGCTTATGATCTACTGTACCACCTCCAAGGAACATTACTATAATCTGCTGTACCACTTCCATGACATTACTATAATCTACTATACCACCTCCATGACGTTACTATAATCTACAGTACCACCTCCATGACATTACTATAATCTACTGTACCACCTCCATGACATTACTATAATGTACTGTACCACCTCCATGCCATTACTATAATCTACTGTACCACCTATGACATTACTATAATCTACTATACCACTTCCATGACATTAGCTATAATCTACTGTACCACCTCCATGACATTACTATAATCTACTGTACCACCTCCATGACATTACTATAATCTACAGTACCACCTCCATGACATTATAATCTACTATACCACCTCCATGACATTACTATAATCTACTATACCACCTCCATGACATTACTATAATCTACTGTACCACCTCCATGACATTACTATAATCTACTGTACCACCTCCATGACATTACTATAATCTACTATACCACCTCCATGACATTACTATAATCTACTATACCACCTCCATGACATTACTATAATCTACAGTACCACCTCCATGACATTACTATAATCTACTGTACCACTCCATGACATTACTATAATCTACTGTACCACCTCCATGACATTACTATAATCTGCTGTACCACCTCCATGACTATTACTATAATCTACAGTACCACCTCCATGAAATTACTATAATCTACAGTACCACCTCCATGAAATTACTATAATCTACAGTACCACCTCCATGACATTACTATAATCTACAGTACCACCTCCATGACATTACTATAATCTACTGTTACCACCTCTATGACATTACTATGATCTACAGTACATCCATGACGTTACTATAATCTACTATACCACCTCCATGACATTACTATAATCTACTGTACCACCTCCATGCCATTACTATAATCTACTGTACCACCTCCATGACATTACTATAATCTACTGTACCACCTCCATGACATTACTATAATCTACTATACCACCTCCATGACATTACTATAATCTACTGTACCACCTCCATGACATTACTATAATCTACTGTACCACCTCCATGACATTACTATAATCTACAGTACCACCTCCATGACATTACTATAATCTACTATACCACCTCCATGACATTACTATAATCTACTATACCACCTCCATGACATTACTATAATCTACTATACCACCTCCATGACATTACTATAATCTACTGTACCACCTCCATGACTATTACCACCTCCATGACATTACTATAATCTACTATACCACCTCCATGACATTACTATAATCTACTGTACCACTTCCATGACATTACTATAATCTACTGTACCACCTCCATGACATTACTATATCTACTGTACTACACATTACTATAATCTACTGTACCACCTCCATGACATTACTATAATCTACAGTACCACCTCCATGACATTACTATTACTATAATCTACAGTACCACCTCCATGAAATTACTATAATCTACAGTACCACCTCCATGACATTACTATAATCTACAGTACCACCTCCATGACATTAATATAATCTACTGTACCACCTCCATGACATTACTATAATCTACTATACCACCTCCATGACATTACTATAATCTACGGTACCACCTCCATGACATTACTATAATCTACTGTACCACCTCCATGACATTACTATAATCTACTGTACCACCTCCATGACATTACTATAATCTACTATACCACCTCCATGACATTACTATAATCTACTATACCACCTCCATGACATTACTATAATCTACTGTACCACCTCCATGACATTACTATAATCTACTGTACCACCTCCATGACATTACTATAATCTACTGTACCACCTCCATGACATTACTATAATCTACTATAATGCCACCTCCATGACATTACAGCACTCCAGTACCACCTCCATGACATTACTATAATCTACTATACCACCTCCATGACATTACTATAATCTACTGTACCACCTCCATGACATTACTATTACTATAATCTACTGTACCACCTCCATGACATTACTATAATCTACTGTACCACCTCCATGACATTACTATAATCTACTGTACCACCTCCATGACATTACTATAATCTACTGTACCACCTCCATGACATTACTATTACTATAATCTACTGTACCACCTCCATGACATTACTATAATCTACTGTACCACCTCCATGACATTACTATAATCCTGCTGTACCACCTCCATGACATTACTATTACTATAATCTACAGTAACACCTCCATGACATTACTATAATCTACGGTACCACCTCCATGACATTACTATAATCTACTGTACCACCTCCATGACATTACTATAATCTACTGTACCACCTCCATGACATTACTATAATCTACTATACCACCTCCATGACATTACTATAATCTACTATACCACCTCCATGACATTACTATAATCTACTGTACCACCTCCATGACATTACTATTACTATAATCTACTGTACCACCTCCATGACATTACTATAATCTACTATACCACCTCCATGACATTACTATAATCTACTGTACCACCTCCATGACATTACTATAATCTACTATACCACCTCCATGACATTACTATAATCTACTGTACCACCTCCATGACATTACTATAATCTACTGTACCACCTCCATGACATTACTATAATCTACTATACCACCTCCATGACATTACTATAATCTACAGTACCACCTCCATGACATTACTATAATCTACAGTACCACCTCCATGACATTACTATAATCTACTGTACCACCTCCATGACATTACTATAATCTACTGTACCACCTCCATGACATTACTATAATCTACTGTACCACCTCCATGACATTACTATAATCTACTATACCACCTCCATGACATTACTATAATCTACTGTACCACCTCCATGACATTACTATAATCTACTGTACCACCTCTATGACATTACTATAATCTACTGTACCACCTCCATGACATTACTATAATCTACTGTACCACCTCCATGACATTACTATAATCTACTGTACCACCTCCATGACATTACTATAATCTACT
>NW_027035957.1:0-12152 GCF_034236695.1 Oncorhynchus nerka
CTAAATACTTTTTGCCCCACTGTATATGCATAATATGACATTTGTAAATGTCTTTATTGCTTTGGAACTTCTGTCAGTGTAAATGTTTACTGTTCACTTTATTGCTTATTTCACCAATGTATATTGTTATAGATATGCTTGCCCACGTCAAATATAAGAGAGAGAGAGAGAGAGAGAGAGAGAGGGAGAGAGAGAGAGACTATTCCAGAAGAGTGATTTTGTTTGCAATGGCTACTTCACTCCCAGCCTTTAGCATCACTGCATTGTTCTGCAAATTCGCATAAAATCATTATCTGTGTACATCCCTGTCTGAGCAACAAGACAGTTTAGTGTACCAGCCCATCTATATCCACCATAGTGTCAGTGAAGAGGTGTCTGTTGGAGAGAACTAGTCATCACACATATCACAGTGGTACTAAAGGGTACAATAAATATTGATTTTCTATGTTTGAGTTTGACTACAATATCTAAAGCCAAACTTGTATGGATAACTGCATTTTAATGGTATACTAGTTTGACTACAACTTCTAAAGCCAAACGTGTATGGATGAGTCATTTTAATGGTATACCAGTCGACACCTCCCCATCTAATAGAGAGAAAAAAACATGATCAAATCAAAAGAGTGAATGAAACAACAGGAACTATGGATCCAACACTCTAACCACTAGGCTACCCTGCCGTCCCTACACTCTAACCACTAGGCTGCCCTGCCGTCCCTACACTCTAACCACTAGGCTACCTGCCAGTCCCTACACTCTAACCACTAGGCTACCTGCCGGTCCCTACACTCTAACCACTAGGCTACCTGCCGTCCCTACACTTCAACCACTAGGCTACCTGCCGTCCCTACACTCTAACCACTAGGGTACCTGCCGTCCCTACACTCTAACCACTAGGCTACCTGGCTCGTCCTACACTTCTAACCAATTAGGCTACCTGCCGATCCTACACTCTAACCACTAGGCTACCTGCCGTCCTTACACTCTAACCACTAGGCTACTTGCCGTCCTACACTCTAACCGACTAGGCTACCTGCCGTCCCTACACTCTAACCACTAGGCTACCTGCCGGCCCACACTACTAACCACTAGGCTACCTGCCGTCCTTACACTCTAACCACTAGGCTACCTGCCAGTCCTTACACTCTAACCACTAGGCTACCTGTCAGTCCCTACACTCTAACCGACTAGGCTACCCTGCCGTCTACACTCTAACCACTGGGCTACCTGCCGCCCCTACACTCTAACCACTAGGGTACCTGCCGTCCCTACACTCCTAACCACTAGGCTGCCTGCCGTCCCTACACTCCTAACCACTAGGCTACTCACGCCCTACACTCTAACCACTAGGCTACCTGCCGCACCCTACACTCTAACCACTAGGCTACCTGCCTCCCTACACTCTAACCACTAGGCTACCTGCAGTCCCTACACTCTAACCACTAGGCTACCTGCCGCCTACACTCTAAACCACTACGAAGGCTACCTGCCGCCCCTACACTCTAACCACTGGGCTACCTGCCGCCCCACACTCTAACCACTGGGCTACCTGCCTCCACACTCTAGCCACTGGACTGCCAGTCCACATCTGACCGCTGGAGATTTGCCTGCCGCCCCCACTCTGACACTGGGCTACCTGCCGCCCCTACACTCTGACCGCCCTGGGCTCTGCCTGCCCCCTGCACTCTAACCACTGGGCTACCTGCTAGCCCCCTACACCTCAACCACTAGATACCTGCCAGCCCCCTACCTCTAACCACTAGACCTGCCTCCCTACACTCTAACCACTACGCTACCTGCCGTCCCTACACTCTAACCACTAGGCCACTCTGCCGTTCTCTACACTCTAACCACTAGGCTACCTGCCGCCCCTACACTCTAACCACTAGGCTACCTGCCGCCCCTACACTTAACCACTAGGCTACCTGCCTCCTACACTCTAACCACTAGGCTACCTGTCGATCCCTACACTCTAACCACTAGATTTGCCTGCCACCCCCCACACTCTAACCACTAGGCTACCTGACGCCCCTACACTCTAACCACTAGGCTACCTGCCTCCTACACTCTAACCACTAGGCTACCTGCCGTCCTACACTCTAACCACTAGGCTACCTCCAAGCCGCCCTACACTCTAACCACTAGGCTACCTGCCGCCCCTACACTCTAACCACCAGGCTACCTGCCGCCCCTCACACTCTAACCACTAGGCTACCTGCCGCCCTACACCTAACCACTAGGCTACCTGCCAGATCCCCGTCCCTGGGCACCGCCCCAACCACCACAGCTACCTGCAGCCCCTACACTCTAACCACTAGGTACCTGCTGCCCCTACACTCTAACCACTAGGCTACCTGCCGCCTCTACACTCTAACAACTAGGCTACCTGCCACCCCAGTTTCTTGATATGCCACACCTGTCAAGTGGATGGATTATCTTGGCAAGGGAGAAAAGATCACTAACAGGATGTAAACAAATTTGTGCACAACATTTGGAGAGAAATAAGCTTTATGTGCGTATGGAACATTTCGGGGATCTTTTAATTCAGCTCATGAAGCATGGGACCAACACTTTACATCTTGCATTTATATTTTTGTTCAGTGTAGTTTTGTAAAACAAAGTAAAACATGTTAACTGCTTCCTTGTGCATGAGTCACTGTTCACCTTCAATCAATGAATCTGCTTGTAACAATAAAATAAAAAATCCAATCCATTTAATGTTACCCCTTTAAAACAAAACATAGTTCTAGGCATTTGCTGTTTTTATTCTGCCTTGATGGGAAGAACATGAAAGCTGTGGAAGTAAATACAGACAATATCTGCACCTTTTCAAAGACTGTCGCTCTGTCACATAATTATGCAGAATAGTCATACATACAAAAAACCTATGGTGATTGAGTGCTACAAATTCCAGTGTAGACACCCTTTCTGTGTTTACAAACATTACCGCACGAGGGCGATGCGCGCAAGTGGTGGTGGTTAACTTTTATACTTAAAAAAAAACGCTGTAATTTCAACCAGAAAATGGGCTCTTTGGCTAACGCTAGCTGTTGCTACAGCCTATTATTTCAATGAGCGTTAGCATTCTAGCTAACAAATGCTGCATCCAAAATAGCTATTCTGCAAAGATCACAACCAAATATAATCTTAGCGACTGTTCAATCAAGAATCAAAACATCATTGTACGTGTTTGAGAACTCCCCAAAAGTGATTTTGTTTCTAAGTAATAAAAACGTAAAAACTAAGCTATGTTGAATGGGCGCAGATGACTTTCGCCAAGAGTCGCGCATCTGTACTTAGTACGTGTGACCTTCAACTACACCAATATCACATTGGGGTACAAAATCACGTTACACAAGGACCTTAACAAAGGACATAGAGACACTTACAATTCTAACAGTTTTTTTTTTGTTAGTCGGGTATTTAATTGTCTTAAAATACATTTACATTTATTTTTGTAAGGTAAGAAAACGTGGTGTTTTTTGTTTGTAAATTTACATTTGTGAATATGAAATTTGGCTAAAATAATAACGAAATGAATTACATAAAATTGTTTCAGCTTATTTCTATCGTAGGATAAGAATCCAAGCAGTACATCTCTCCACAATAGTGTCAAATCTTCATAAATGTGTTCAATTATAAATCTACTGATGTCTTGTCACAGTTTTCTTACATGAAAATAATGCCAAAAAGAGGCAACACTGTTTCTGGGTGGTCATTACAAAAGGAGCAATTTGAGTTTATGTTTTCCTTAAACTTCTTCATATAGTGGTTGGCAGGATAATATTTATGAATAATGTTTTACTTCATGTTGGTTTTGCAATTATAATGTTGACAAAGTGCCAGTGAAACTTTCTGCTTTTCATCGGCAGGTTTTCTTGTCATGGTCCTAAATTTATAAGCATATTTTTTTTCCACACAGATATTATATATGGAATAATCGGGACATATTGTATAAAAATACTTCTTTGTTTTTAGAATATTGGTTCCGAAATAATATCCTATTGGTGAGCCAACTGGTAAATGCAGAGGCTCTTTCACTTAATTATAAGGAATTCTTATCACGTTACAAGGTCCCTGTAACACTAAAGATTTTGCAGTTATTTTAGATGCCATTCCCTCAGGTGTTGCTTTATTATTCAGGAATGTGTCAAGACCTGACCCTCAGAACCTACCTTCCATTAACCCTGTTGACTCATCAGTAGGAAAGATTTGTTCCTCTTTTTGGTCCATTCAACAACAGAGAGATGCGAACCTTGTTTCAGCAGGACATTGTATACCTTTGTCATGCCTTATTGGGCCGGATTTATTGATAATATATGTTGGAAAAAAGTTTGGATGTTGCCACACACATACCTACTTGTTAACAAAATTAAGGAAGTTTAATTAAAAATTATTCATAGACATGGGATCAAAGTGTTCATTTTGTTGGTATATTCTAATTATCTTCAGTTCATATTTGTTTGCTTTGTAAATACATTTGGATTAATAAGAGAATAAAAATAACCCGTTTTTAAACAGGTTTCCCTTGATAATTATGTTCGTGTCATTTAACTAGCTAGCTGCAGCATCATTGTTTCCGGCGAACGCGTTTGCGTACGGAACCACCGGAAGTGGTCCGTCTTGGAATTACTTCCTCCATATAGCCATTTCTTTTTTTGTTTTTTGTAATTCTGATACAGCTTCTTGCGGAACATCCAACGACAACGAGTGTGTTTATTGTTGCAGAAACAGGGTGGTTGTTGTTCCCAAAACAACGTTGACGTTTGCTGACGGCTGGCGCGACTCAATACCGCCAAACTAACATCATCGGGATGGCGGAGGCGCCAGGTACTTTCTAACGAGACGATAACGGAGACCATTGAAGTAGAAACACCGCCACCGCCCCAGCAGGTAAACTAGCTATAGAAACCCAAATCATTAGCCATTAGTAGATACAGGAAGATAACGAATAAACTATTTGGAATCGAGTCCAATATGCATGCAGAGGCCGCAGTAGATCAGTTATCTAGTTACAATAGCAAAAGTAATCCATTATTACCTAAAGCCAGCAATTCCATGGTAACGCGGCATTTATGCAGAGGCACAGATTTTTCACTTTAAAACCTATGCCAAACAAAAGTAATTGATTTGAAGTTTAACAAGCCATACACATTTTTGCACAATGACTACTTTGAACAATTTACTACACAGTAAATAAATAAAACATTTACTAGTAAAAACTGTGCAAATGCAACGTTTGGTAACTTACAGAATAAATACGTTTAAAACTTCGCTCTGTTTTTATTGTGTTGTCAAACTTCTGCACAGTTCTTCCTATAAATATTTTTGTAAAAAAATTCTTTGCAAATTGTTCACAATAGTAATTGTGCATAGAGATCTATGGTTTGTTAAACTTTGAAATAAAAACAAATCTGAGTCTTGGCGTAAATCCGTTACATGGAATTGCCCCTTACAAACTAGATCATACAATCATGGTGAAACGATTTGATCCTAGCTGTCAAGTGTAGCACATTGCCAGTTGTACCAGCCCATCAACTAACTAGCAAATGTGATGTTGACTGACTACATGACCTTGCTGACAAGAGAAACACCATATGCCTGTATGAAGGTGAAGCTTAAACAGTCTCCTGTTTGTGTCTCTCAGGAGGGACGTAGCCTGACCATCAAGCTGAGGAAGAGAAAGACTGACAAGAAGGTGGAGTGGTCCAGCGACACAGTGACAACGAGCATATGGGAAGGAGATCCTCCAAGTGTGAGTATTTATTTCACACCTTCCTCTGTTTCTAGCTTTTTAGATGCACTCTCTGTTATCTGGTACTCTAAAGTATATGCATGCAATTGTAGGCATTATTGATGACTGAGTATTTCTGACACCTTCACAGGTTGCTGCGTCTACGAGAAACCCAAACAGTTCGGAGAGTCCTCCTCTGAAAGCGAGGGAGATGACGAAGGCTGTGGAAGTGCACACTGCATTCTAGGACATGGGAAAGACATGCATGGACACAGTGGAGGTGGGGGGGAACTCTGGAGGATCACATGCCCATTAATGATTAAGAGTGGAGACTGGGGGTTACAACACATACTGCTACACACACAGTCTCATTTAGTTCAGTCACTGCAGTACTGGGAGGAAAAGGGATAAAGATTAGAAGAGACAGAACAAAGGAAAGAACACAACCTGTTTGATAAGAAAACGGGTGCTGTTGAGAGTTCATTGTATATATTACAATCATTTTTCTTTTTTATAAAGAGTACTTTTCCTTATTTGTCTAAATACTTGATTTTACTTATGTTGCAGTATCTTAGCCTGTGTGCCAGACAGTCTGTTCCTGCTTGTCAAAACAGGGATTTGGAAAGATGATGATGTAACATTGTAGAGAGCTGAAATAGTCTGGTACCCAGACTACTACTAGGGAGCGAGTTCCAAACAACAGCCTATCCAGTGCTCTCACCCTGTTCCTGGAGAGCTACCCTCCTGTAGGTTAACTCCAACCCTGTTCTGGAGAGCTACCTCCTGTAGGTTAACTCCAACCCTGTTCCTGGAGAGCTACCCTCCTGTAGGTTAACTCCCAACTGTTCCTGGAGAGTTCCTGGTTAACTCCAACCCTGAGAGCTACCCTCCTGTAGGTTAACTCCAACCCTGTTCCTGGAGAGCTACCTCCTGTAGGTTCCTGGGAGAGCTACCTCCTGTAGGTTAACTCCAACCCTGTTCCTGGAGAGCTACCCTCCTGTAGGTTAACTCCACCCTGTTCCGGAGAGGAGGTTAACTCCAACCCTGAGCTACCCTCCTGTAGGTTAACCCAACCCTGTTCCTGGAGAGCTACCCTCCTGTAGGTTAACTCCAACCCTGTTCCTGCTCCAACCCTGTTTACCTCCTGTAGGTTAAACCTCCAACCCTGGAGAGCTACCCTCCTGTAGGTTAACTCCCACCCTGTTCCTGGAGAGCTACCCTCCTGTAGGTTAACTCCAACCCTGTTCCTGGAGAGCTACCCTCCTGTAGGTTTTTAACTCAACCCTGTTCCTGCTTCCTGAGAGCTAGAGCTACCCTCCTGTAGGTTTTAACTCCAACCCTGTTCCTGGAGAGCTACCCTCCTGTAGGTTAACTCCAACCCTGTTCCTGGAGAGCTACCCTCTTGGAGAGCTACCCTCCTGTAGGCTCAACCCTGTTTGCTATCCTGTTTTTGTGGCGATGAGCTGAATCAGGTTAGTTACAACTGTGGTTGGAGTTAACCTACAGGGAGGGTAGCTCTCCAGGAACAGGGTGGGGAGAGCCCTGCCCTATTCCCTATATAGTGCACTACTTTAGACCCTATTCCCTATAGGGCCCTGGTGGAAAGTATTGCATTTTTTTAAAGGAAGAGGCTGCCATTTGGGTCAGTAACATCTTTTATCTACTTCAAAGTAATGAGTACTCCATGAATACTTAAATAGCAAACAGTCTTATTTTATGGACACAATGTTGTACAGACAAACAGTTGTCTATCGGTAACATTAAAGAAGTTTAGGGGAGTATTTAGGACACTATTTTATGAAAAGCTAGTCTTGTTTTTCTTATTTTCATGTAACATTGCTGACATTACCTTTTAGTTGAGTGCAGTGAAAATGTGTTGATGCACAATCCTCTCCCTGCCCTTTACAATCCTCAGAAGTGTTGGAGTACATTAGTCTCAGCACTTCAAATAAGAATAGAATTGATGGCAGATTGCCTTAAATTCTGAGAAGATGTTGTAAAGATATGTCCTTTTGTATTGATGAGGTGAGAGAATGTCAACATACCAATAATTAGAAAAATCTTACAAACCATGCATATGCAACAAATTATATACACTGATCTGCAAAAGTATTGGGACAGTGACATTTTTGTTGTTTTGGCTCTACTCCATGGCTCTACTCAAATGACACTGACTATGAGGTGAAATTGCAGACTTCCAGCTTTAATTAGAAAGTGTTTTCATTCATATCGTAACCGTTTAGAAATTACAACACTTTTTGTACATAGTCCTGCCATTTTAGGGACCAACCGTATTGGGATAGATTCACTTAAGTGTATTAAAGTAGTACAAAGTTAAGTATTTGGTTCCATATTCATAGCACGTAATGACTACATCAAGCTTGTGACTACAAATTTGTTGGATTCATTTTCTGTTTGGTTGTTTCAGATTATTTTGTGCCCAATAGAAATGAATGGTAAATAATGTATTGTCATTTTGAGTCAAATAATATATGTTCTGAACACTTCTACATTAATGTGGATGCTACCATAATTCTGGATAATCCTGAATGAATTGTGAATAATAATACGGAGAAAGTTAGATTTAACATATCACATCCCCCGCTCCTAAAAATGCTAACCTCTGTTATTGTGATAGAGAGGTTAGCATGTCTTGGGGTATGACATAAAATGCTAACCTCTGTTATTGTGATAGTGAGAGGTTAACATGTCTTGTGGGGTATGACATAAAACGCTTAACCTCCCATTATTGTGATAGTGAGAGGTTTGCATGTCTTGGGGGGTATGACACAAAATCTAACCTCCCGTTATTGTGATAGTGAGAGGTTAGCATGTCTTGGGGATATGATATAAAATCTAACCTCCCGTTATTGTGATAGTGAGAGGTTAGCATGTCTTTGGGGGTATGACATAAAATACTAACCTCCCCTATTGTGATAGTGAGAGGTTAGCATGTCTTGGGGGGTATGACACAAAATGCTAACTCCTGTTATTGTGATAGTGAGAGGTTTAGCATGTCTTGGGGGTAGGACATTTGTGTCTGTAACCCTCAAGTTAGTGCTGACAGTCTGCACTTTAACTCACAGTCTATGCATCATTTTACATCCTCGAGTGCTGGAGTACAGAGCCAAAACAGTCAGTTGTGTCACTGTCCCAATACTTTTGTAGTTCACTGTATATTCTTTCATTCATTATCCCTCTGAGAATGAATGCACCAGGGCAACATTGGCAGTAACTCGCATGCTGGTTGGTTATGAAGAAAAAGTTGCCATTTTAAATCAGTCTTATATTTGCATCATACTTATTGCACTGTGATCTGCTGTGATCAAGCAGAGAAGATAACGTTTGTTTCAGTGAGAGGGAGATAAATGCCATTTATTTAGTGCTGCGTGTGTACTTTTCCGTACTAGACTGAACATAAAGTGGGAGAAAATGTAGTATTACCGCAGTCCAGATCATGCAGTTCAACTGAAGACATGGGAGAAAGAGAGTTTTTGAATGGATAGGGAGAAGGTGCATGATGAATTGCTGGGCCCAAGCTGTGTTCACCAGTGTCTCAACTGACCAAATGTCACTGGCCATTTCCCCATATACCTCGCATCCTCTTCTCCTCTCTCCCTTCTCAAACCCAATCGAAGGAGACGTGTTAGGAGGGGTGGGACTCTCTGGCTTTCATACAATGGATTTGGAGGAGAGAGGACGAGAGTATGCAATTGAGAAAAGGTCAGTGTCTCGGGCTTCATCCTCTGGTTCCAAACACCGTATTACTACTTAAAACTGTACTTTGGATCTGTGACAACATACACTATGTATATAATGGACTACATCCAATTTCACCACACGTCACCATTTTCTATTACAGATACACACATACAATGTTCCCTGTACTGGTAAAGCACCTTTCTGTACATAAAATACATCATATGAGATCAGATTTAATGTGAATAAAAGATTAAATCACTTTGTCCAAGTGTGTTACATGAGTTGAACTTGAGATGTATGTGTATATCATAGCACAAATAAAGATTCTTCAAGGCTACGTGGAAATTAGAATATTGGTTTATTATTATATTAGTTCTGGATCTCCCAACAATCTCTCCTACAACATTGATAGTTCTGGCCAGGGGTGTATTCACTAGGAACCAAACGTAAGCAAACAGG
Organism: Oncorhynchus nerka; assembly: GCF_034236695.1. NCBI lineage: Eukaryota > Metazoa > Chordata > Actinopteri > Salmoniformes > Salmonidae > Oncorhynchus > Oncorhynchus nerka. The sequence goes on from NW_027035957.1 coordinate 9,896, forward strand.
CCAAAAGGGGGAAGACTACCAGAACTAATTTCCATGCACAATGTTTTTCTACGGTGTGCACTAATGAATAAACCCCTGGGTCTCCCATCGACCCCACCTACAAGACCGTCCAGGTTTCCAGGACTGTACCGTAGTTACCTCATCTAGGTCAACACAGAGGGATACTGAATTAGTGGTTTTGTGGCCATGGAGACGAGTAGAAATAAGTCAACTGACCAGGTCACATCCAGGGACCTCATCAGTGAGGTTATTCTGGTCTTTGTCCTGGCTGCCAAAAGTATGAATCTCATTGATGGAGAGCTCCCAATACCTGACACATGGCCTTGATGCATCCCAAAAGGCACCCTATTCCCCACATAGCAATTACTTTTGACCAGGACCCATAGGGCTAAGTATAGGAAATAGGGTTCCTTCTCGGGATAAACACACCATATGAGATATGTCACTGCTTCATGGCATTTTTACATCTGCAACATTGATCAATGTTTGGCTACTGAACATGGCCATGGTGGATTTTCATGGGGATTGTTTTGCTACTTTTTGAGAATCAGATTCTCAGAGTCATTTTGACAGTGATCCAGCACTTGTTGGGGCCATTGCACATTCTCGTTACAAAACAACATCTTTTCTTATAATCGACATGGAGTAACAAGTCAAAAATGCGACAAAAAAACACACACGAGATAAAAGGCAGAGAGGAATTGCAGATATGGTATCACTGTTCAAAGTTCTCAGTATCAGTACGCAGCGTGGGTAGTATCGTATAACGTTCTGCATCACTGTGAAGTTTTCATAGCTGTATCTGTTTTGCTACGATACAAAAACGATCTGAAAAGGCCATTGTAGAAACTAGAACATTCTTTCATGATACAGGGGCACTGTGGGGTAAAACACCTCTTCCACATGCAATACTGTAGATTGTGGGCTCATGCTGAGGAGGAAGAAAAACCTTTGCAGGTAGAATTTAGTGTTCCTGGAGCTTGACTGTTGGTTTCCTATGGGATTGTGCAAGACTTGCTACTGGATAACTGCACAACCAAGTTTCATATAAACACATTTTCTTAAAAGAAAAAAAAGGGCTACCATTGAATGTTTCTGTAAGTTACCTTTCAAATCAGGAACCATGTGTGTGATAAGACAGATACATATATAAGTGTGTCTGTACTATTAAGAATATGATTATCACGGAGAAAGACAGGGATACGGTAATATACTAAGGCATACTTGTAAAGTTAAACTACCTACACATGCAGTATTATGGCACAGAAAATAAACAGAAAAGGCTAATAAAACCTTAAGGGGCCAAAAAAACCCCATCAAGCTTTGAAAGAAACTAATGAAAAAGGTGCTGGTATCTGTCGAGTAGATATTCAAAAGTGAATCTGAACAAAACAAAAGAATCCTCTTGCCATGTCTAATTAAACATAATTGTATGAATTTGAGTATCAAAGAAAAGTACTTTAGGGGGAGGGAAACCCAACACAACAGTGTTATCACTGGGGCCTATTTGACCAAGATTGTAGTGGATGTGCTTGCCTCAGCTCCATGAATATCACAGTAGTGAGGTGAAATGTAGCTTCAAAGTCCTTCAGTCTCTCCTCTCCCTCATTGAACACAGTGTCAGCTGGGCTCAGCTCTTTCATGTGACTGTCTTTGCATTGATAGGCTGTCGAAACGTAACTTCTCAGTCCCTCCACGTCAGGGTCTCTTGAAACAACCCCCCCCCAACCCCCCTCCCCCCTCCTCCATGTCAAAGGATTTCCTGTGGGGAGAAATGATCTAATGATCAGTAAACAGTTAGTGATTCAGATGCTTTAAAATAGCTTCAAGCTAACCATATAACAAAATCACATGGGAAGGTCAATTAGATGACAACAGCAAGAGAAAACAGGAGATGAAAACAACTTCAAAACTGTCAGCTCTAAAAGTCTGAATGAATCCACTGGGCAAACAGAAGAAAACATACTGAGGCAGGGACAACCTGACCTTGCCCAAAAATAAACACTTTTGTCATTTCTCTGTAGCAAACGTGCACTTTGACCCTATTACATGGACAAAACCTCACCTTATTCCCATGGGGCTGCTGTTTGCGGCTATTATAGCAGCACCTCTTCAGGCAAATAAAATCCCATCCTTTCTTCATACATAACTGTCTCTATGTAAACTGTAATGACATGTCTTTCCCCAAAGCCATTGATATATCATTAGTTCAGGCTGGTTTCACACAACTTGGAGAATGTCACAGTTCCTTTCTCTG
>NW_027035958.1:0-12154 GCF_034236695.1 Oncorhynchus nerka
GGATACCGTTAGAATGGATTGCTAGAACGGATACCGTTAGAATGGATACCGTTTGGATACCGTTAGAATGGATACTGTTAGAATGGATACCGGATACCGTTAGAATGGATACCGTTAGAATGGGATACTGTTAGAATGGATACTGTTAGAATGGATACCGTTAGAATGGATACTGTTAGAATGGTTTGGATCACCGTTAGAACGGATACCAGAATGGATACTGTTAGAATGGATACTGTTAGAATGGATACCGTTAGAATGGATACTGTTAGAACGGATACCGTTAGAATGGATACTGTTAGAATGGATACTGTTAGAAACGGAATAGGATACTGTTAGAACGGATACCGTTAGAATGGATACCGTTAGAATGGATACCGTTAGAATGGTTAGAACGGGTACCGTTAGAATGGATACCTTAGAATGGGTACCGTTAGAATGGATACCGTTAGAATGGATACCGTTAGAATGGATACTGTTAGAAACGTTAGAATACCGTTAGAACGGATACCGTTAGAACGGATACCGTTAGAACGGATACCGTTAGAATGGTTAGAATTGTTAGAATGGATAAACGGATACCGTTAGAATGGATACCGTTAGAATGGATACCGTTAGAATGGATACCGTTAGAATGGGTACCGTTAGAATGGATACGTTAGAATGGATACCGTTAGAACGGATACCGTTAGAATGGATACCGTTAGAATGGATACCGTTAGAATGGAGAACGGATACCGTTAGAACGGATACCGTTAGAACGGGCACCGTTAGAACGGATACCGGTTAGTTAGAATGGATACCGTTAGAATGGATACCGTTAGAATGGAACGGATAACTGTTAGAATGGATACCGTTAGAATGGATACTGAGAACGGGTTAGAACGGATACCGTTAGAATGGATACCGTTAGAATGGGCACCGTTAGAATGGATACTGATACCGTTAGAATGGATACCGGACACCGTTAGAACGGGCACTGTTAGAATGGATACCGTTAGAATGGATACCGTTAGAATGGATACCGTTAGAACGGATACCGTTAGAATGGATACCGTTAGAACGGAATACGTTAGAATGGATACCGTTAGAATGGATACGTTAGAATGGATACTGTTAGAATACCGTTAGAACGGGTTAGAACGGGCGTTAGAACGGATTAGTTAGAATGGATACCGTTAGAACGGATACCGTTAGAACGGAATGGATACCGTTAGAACGGATACCGTTAGAATGGATACCGTTAGAATGGATACCGTTAGAATGGATACCGTTAGAACGGATACCGGATACCGTTAGAATGGATACCGTTAGAACGGATACCGTTAGAATGGATACCGTTAGAATGGATACTGTTAGAACGGATACCGTTAGAACGGGATACCGTTAGAACGGATACCGTTAGAACGGGATACTGTTAGAATGGATACCGTTAGAATGGATACCGTTAGAATGGATACCGTTAGAATGGATACGTTAGAACGGATACCGTTAGAACGGATACCGTTAGAATGGGATAATGGATACCGTTAGAATGGGAACCGTTAGAATGGGATACCGTTAGAATGGATACTGGATACCGTTAGAATGGATACCGTTAGAATGGATACGTTAGAATGGATACCGTTAGAACGGGATACCGTTAGAATGGATACCGTTAGAATGGATACCGTTAGAATGGATACTGGATACCGTTAGAACGGATACCGTTAGAACGGGATACCGTTAGAACGGATACCGTTAGAACGGATACCGTTAGAACGGATACCGTTAGAACGGATACCGCCAGAACGGATACCAGAACGGGCACGTTAGAACGTTAGAACGGATACTGTTAGAACGGATACCGTTAGAATGGATACTGATACGTTAGAATGGATACCGTTAGAATGGATACCGTTAGAATGGATACCGTTAGAATGGATACTGTTAGAATGGATACCGTTAGAACGGGATACCGTTAGAATGGGTAGAATGGATACCGTTAGAATGGATACTGGATACCGTTAGAACGGATACCGTTAGAACGGATACTGCTAGAAGAACGGATATACCGTTAGAACGGATACCGTTAGAACGGATACCGTTAGAATGGATACGGATACCGTTAGAACGGATACTGTTAGAATGGATACTGCTAGAATGGTTACTGTTAGAATGGATACTGTTAGAATGGATACCGTTAGAATGGATACCTGTTAGAATGGATACCGTTAGAATGGATACCGTTAGAACGGATACCGTTAGAATGGATACCGTTAGAATGGATACTGCCAGAACGGAAACGGGCACCGTTAGAACGGATACCGCCAGAACGGATACCGTTAGAACGGATACCGTTAGAGAACGGAACCGTTAGAAACGGATACCTGCCAGAACGGATACTGTTAGAATGGATACGTTAGAATACCGTTAGAACGGATACCGTTAGAATGGATACGTTAGAACGGATACCGTTAGAACGGATACCGTTAGAACGGTTACCGTTAGAATGGATACCGTTTAGAACGGATACCGTTAGAACGGATACCGAACTGTTAGAATGGAACTGTTAGAATACCGTTAGAATGGATACCGTTAGAATGGATACCGTTAGAATGGATACCGTTAGAACGGATACCGTTAGAATGGATACCGTTAGAACGGATACCGTTAGAATGGATACCGTTAGAATGGATAATTGTTAGAATGGATACCGTTAGAATGGATACTGTTAGAATGGATACCGTTAGAATGGATACTGTTAGAATGGTTACCGTTAGAACGGATACCGTTAGAATGGATACCGTTAGAATGGATACCGTTAGAATGGATACCGTTAGAACGGATACCGTTAGAACGGGGATACCGTTAGAACGGATACCGTTAGAATGGATACCGTTAGAATGGATACCGTTAGAATGGATACCGTTAGAATGGGATACCGTTAGAACGGTTACGCCAGAAACGGAACGGATACCGTTAGAACGGATACCGTTAGAATGGATACCGTTAGAATGGATACCGTTAGAACGGATACCGTTAGAATGGATACCGTTAGAATGGATACCGTTAGAATGGAACCGTTAGAACGGATACCGTTAGAATGGATACCAGAACGGATACCGTTAGAATGGATACCGTTAGAATGGATACCGTTAGAATGGATAATGATACCGTTAGAACGGATACCGTTAGAATGGATACCGTTAGAATGGGATACCGGATACCGTTAGAACGGATACCGTTAGAACGGATACCGTTAGAACGGACACCGGATACCGTTAGAACGGGCACCGCTAGAACGGATACCGTTAGAACGGATACCGTTAGAACGGATACCGTTAGAATGGATACCGTTAGAACGGATACCGTTAGAACGGATACCGTTGTTAGAACGGATACCACCGTTAGAACGGATACCGTTAGAACGGGGGACACCGTTAGAACGGATACCGTTAGAATGGAACGGATACCGTTAGAACGGATACTGTTAGAATGGAACGGGAACCGGTTAGAACGGCTAGAGAATGGATACCGTTAGAACGGAATACCGTTAGAATGGAACCGTTAGAATGGATACCGTTAGAATGGATACTGATACCGTTAGAACGGATACCGTTAGAATGGATACCGTTAGAACGGATACCGTTAGAATGGATACCGTTAGAACGGATACCGTTAGAATGGATACCGTTAGAATGGATACCGTTAGAATGGATACCGTTAGAATGGATACCGTTAGAACGGATACCGTTAGAATGGATACCGTTAGAACGGATACCGTTAGAATGGATACGTTAGTGGATACCGTTAGAACGGATACGTTAGAATGGATACCGTTAGAACGGATACCGTTAGAATGGATACGTTAGAATGCCGTTAGAACGGGATACTGTTAGAATGGATACCGTTAGAATGGGCACCGTTAGAACGGGATACCGTTAGAATACCGTTAGAACGGGATACCGTTAGAACTGCTAGAACGGACCGTTAGAACGGATACCGTTAGAACGGATACGTTAGAATGGATACCGTTAGAACGGTACTGTTAGAATGGAACCGTTAGAATGGATACCGTTAGAATGGATACCGTTAGAACGGATACCGTTAGAATGGGGATACCGTTAGAATGGAACCGGATACCGTTAGAATGGGTACCGTTAGAACAAATACCGTTAGAATGGATACCGTTAGAACGGATACCGTTAGAACGGATACTGGATACCGTTAGAACGGATACCGTTAGAATGGATACCGTTAGAACCAGCTAGAACGGATACCGTTAGAACGGGATACCGTTAGAAACCGGATACCGTTAGAATGGATACCGTTAGAACGGATACCGTTTAGAACGGATACCGTTAGAATGGATACCGTTAGAAACGGATACCGTTATCGATGGAACGGATACCGTTAGAACGGATGCTGCCAGAACGGATACCGTTAGAACGGATACCGGAATACCGTTAGAACGGATACCGTTAGAAATGGATACCGTTAGAACGGATACCGTTAGAACGGGCACCGTTAGAATGGATACCGTTAGAACGGATACCTGAACAGAACGGATACCGTTAGAACGGGATACCGTTAGAATGGATACCGTTAGAATGGATACTGTTAGAAGAACGGATACCGTTAGAATGGTTACCGTTAGAACGGATACCGTTAGAACGGATACCGTTAGAACGGGGATACCGTTAGAACGGATACCGTTAGAACGGATACCGTTAGAATGGATACCGTTAGAACGGATACCGTTAGATACGTTAGAACGGATACCGTTAGAACGGAACCGTTAGAATGGGATACCGTTAGAACGGATACCGTTAGAATGGATACCGTTAGAACGGATACCGTTAGAACGGATACCGTTAGAACGGATATACCGTTAGAATGGATACCGTTAGAATGGATACTGTTAGAATGGATACCGTTAGAAACGGATACCGTTAGAACGGATACCGTTAGAACGGGATACCGTTAGAATGGATACCGGATACCGTTAGAACGGGATACCGCCAGAATGGATACCGTTACACGTTAGAATGGATACCGTTAGAATGGATACCGTTAGAATGGAGAATGGATACCGTTAGAATGGATACCGTTAGTTAGAATGGATACCGTTAGAATGGATACCGTTAGAATGGATACCTGTTAGAATGGATACCGTTAGAATGGGCACCGTTAGAATGGATACCGTTAGAATGGATACCGTTAGAATGGGAAACGGAGAACGGATACCGTTAGAATGGATACCGTTAGAATGGATACCGTTAGAATGGATACCGTTAGAATGGATACCGTTAGAATGGATACCGTTAGAATGGATACCGTTAGAACGGATACCGTTAGAACGGATACTGTTAGAATGGATACCGTTAGAATGGATACTGGATACCGTTAGAATGGATACCGTTAGAATGGGATACCGTTAGAATGGATACCGTTAGAATGGATACCGTGGAACGGATACCGTTAGAATGGATACCGTTAGAAGAACCGTTAGAACGGATACCGTTAGAATGGATACCGTTAGAATGGATACTGGATACCGTTAGAATGGATACCGTTAGAATGGATACCGTTAGAATGGATACGTTAGAATGGATACGTTAGAATAAATACTGTTAGAATGGTTACCGTTAGAATGGATACCGTTAGAATGGATACGGATACCGTTAGAATGGATACCGTTAGAATGGATACCGTTAGAATGGATACTAGAATGGATACCGTTAGAATGGATACTGTTAGAATGGATACCGTTAGAATGGGATACTGTTAGAATGGATACCGTTAGAATGGATACCGTTAGAATGGATACTGGATACCGTTAGAATGGATACTGTTAGAATGGATACCGTTAGAAGATAATGGATACTGTTAGAATGGTTACCGTTAGAACGGATACCGTTAGAACGGATACCGTTAGAATGGAACGGGCACCGTTAGAACGGATACCGTTAGAACGGGATACCGTTAGAACGGATACGTTAGAACGGGCACCGTTTGAACGGATACCGTTAGAACGGATACCGTTAGAACGGGCACCGTTAGAACGGATACCGCCAGAACGGATACCGTTAGAACGGATACCGTTAGAATGGATACCGGATACCGTTAGAACGGGCAATGCTAGAATGGATACCGTTAGAACGGATACCGTTAGAACGGATACCGTTAGAATGGATACCGTTAGAATGGATACCGTTAGAATGGATACTGATACCGTTAGAATGGATACCGTTAGAATGGATACCGTTAGAATGGATACCGTTAGAATGGATACCGTTAGAATGGATACTGTAGAACGTGGGATATAATGGAACTGGATACCGTTAGAATGGGATACCGTTAGAATGGGATACGTTAGAATGGATACCGTTAGAATGGATACTGTTAGAATGGATACGGGCACCGTTAGAATGGATACCGTTAGAATGGATACCGTTAGAATGGATACTGTTAGAATGGATACCGTTAGAACGGATACCGTTAGAATGGATACCGTTAGAATGGATACCGTTAGAATGGTTACCGTTAGAATGGATACTGTTAGAATGGATAAGTTAGAACGGGATGCCGTTAGAACGGATACCGTTAGAAGAACCGTTAGAATGGATACCGCCAGAACGGGAACCTCTTAGAACGGATACCGTTAGAACGGATACCGTTAGAATGGATACTTCCTCTGTTAAACGGGATACCCAGAACCGTTAGAACGGGTTACTGTTGAATACCGTTAGAATGGATACCGGAATGGTACCGCTAGAATGGATATGCTAGAATGGGCACTGTTAGAACGGATACCGTTAGAACGGATACCGTTAGAACGGATACCTGAACGGATACCGTTAAACGTTAGAACGGATACCGTTAGAACGGGGCAGAACGGTTACCGCCTAGAATGGATACCGTTAGAATGGACTGTTGCCAGAAACGGGTTAGAACGGGCGTTAGAATGGCACTGCCAGACCGTTAGAAACGGATACCATAGGTGGATACCGTTAGAACGGATACTGCCAGGAACGGACACCCAGAACGGACCGTCAGAACGGATGAACGGACACCCAGAACCGGATACCGTGCCAGAACGGATACCGCCTCCCTACCGTTGGAAAACGGATACCCGTTGTTAAACTGCCAGAACGCCAGGAACGGGTCAATCACCACCTAGAACGGGACACCAGAGAACGGATACCGTTGACGGAACGGATAAACCGTTAGAAACGGATACCGTTAGAATGGATACCGTTAAAACGGGATACCGTTAGAACGGACACCGTTAGAACGGGCTGTTAGAATGGATGTCTTAGAAACGGACACCTGCCAGAACGGCACCGGGATAATGGCGTTAGAATGGACACCGAAATTACCGTTAGAATGATACGTCAGAAGATAGAATGGAATGGATACGTTAGAATGGATACTGCCAGAATGGATACTGTTAGAATGGATACCGTTAGAATGGATACTGTTAGAATGGAGAATGGATACTGTTAGAATGGATACCGTTAGAACGGACACCGTTAGAACGGATACCGTTAGAACGGATACCAGTTTGAACGGGATACCGTTAGAACGGACACCGCCAGAACGGATACCGGAACAAATTGCCAGAACGGATACCGTTAGAACGGACAGACGGAACGGACACTGGATACCGGTTAGAACGGATACCGTTAGAAACGGTCACGCAGAACGGATACCGTTGAACGGACACCGTTAGAACGGGCACCGTTGAACGGATAACGGATACCGTTAGAATGGATACCTGGAAATACCGTTAGAACGGACACCGTTGAACACTGTTAGAATGGGATAGAATGTTAGAACGGATACCGTTAGAATGGATACTGTTAGAATGGATACTGTTAGAATGGATACCGTTAGAATGGATACTGTTAGAATGGATACTGTTAGAATGGATACCGTTAGAATGGATACTGCTAGAATGGATACCGTTAGAATGGATACTGTTAGAATGGATACCGTTAGAATGGATACCGTTAGAATGGATACGTTAGAACGGATACCGTTAGAATGGATACCGTTAGAACGGATACCGTTAGAACGGATACCGTTAGAACGGACCGTAGAACGGATGCCAGAACCGTTAGAACGGATACCGGATACCGTTAGAACGGATAACGGGCACCGTTAGAACGGATACTGTTAGAACGGATACCGTTAGAACGGATACCGTTAGAAACGGATACCGGATACCGTTAGAACGGATAGTTAGAATGGCACCGTTACCGTTAGAACGGATACCGTTAGAATGGATACCGTTAGAATGGATACCGTTAGAAGAATGATACCGTTAGAACGGGTACCGTTAGAACGGGCACCGTTAGAACGGATACCGTTAGAATGGATACCGTTAGAATGGATACCGTTAGAACGGATACCGTTAGAACGGATACCGATACCGTTAGAACGGATACCGTTAGAACGGATACCGTTAGAACGGATAATGGATACCGTTAGAATGGATACCGTTAGAATGGATACCGTTAGAATGGATACCGTTAGAACGGATACCGTTAGAATGGATACCGTTAGAATGGATACCGTTAGAATGGATACGTTGGAACGGATACCGTTAGAATGGATACTGTTAGAATGGATACCGTTGGTGGATACAACGTTAGAACGGCACCGTTAGAATGGGCTACGTTAGAATGGATACCGTTAGAACGGATACCGTTAGAATGGATACCGTTAGAACGGATACCTGGATACCGTTAGAACGGATACCGTTAGAACGGATACCGTTAGAACGGATACCGGACACCGTTAGAACGGATACCGTTAGAACGGGCACCGTTAGAACGGATACCGTTAGAACGGATACCGTTAGAACGGATACCGTTGAAGAACGGATACCGTTAGAACGGGCACCGTTAGAATGGATACCGTTAGAACGGATACCGTTAGAACGGATACCGTTAGAACGGGATACCGTTAGAACGGATACCGTTAGAACGGATACCGTTAGAATGGATACGTTAGAATGGAATGGATACCGTTTAGAACGGATACCGTTAGAACGGATACCGTTAGAACGGATACCGTTAGAATGGATACCGTTAGAACGGATACCGTTAGAATGGATACTGTTAGAACGGATACCGTTAGAATGGATACCGTTAGAATGGATACCGCCAGAACGGATACTGTTAGAATGGATACCGTTAGAACGGATACCGTTAGAACGGATACCGTTAGAATGGATACCGTTAGAATGGATACCGTTAGAATGGGATACTGGATACCGTTGAAGAATGCCAGAACGGGAATACCGTTAGAATGGATACCGTTAGAACGGATACCGTTAGAACGGACACCGGAATGGATACCGTTAGAATGGAATGGATACCGTTAGAACGGATACCGTTAGAACGGATACCGTTAGAATGGATACCGTTAGAATGGATACCGTTAGAACGGATACTGTTAGAATGGATACGTTAGAACGGATACCGTTAGAACGGATACCGTTAGAACGGATACCGTTAGAACGGATACCGTTAGAATGGATACCGTTAGAACGGATACCGTTAGAACGGATACCGTTAGAACGGATCACCGTTAGAATGGAACGGATACCGTTAGAATGGGCACCGTTAGAACGGATACCGTTAGAACGGATACCGTTAGAACGGATACCGTTAGAACGGCACTGCCAGAACGGGCACCGTTAGAACGGGCACCGTAGAAGAATGGATACTGTTAGAACGGATACCGTTAGAATGGATACCGGATACCGTTAGAATGGGTACCGTTAGAACGGATACCGTTAGAACGGATACCGTTAGAATGGATACGGTTAGAACGGGATACCGTTAGAACGGATACCGTTAGAAGAATGGATACCGTTAGAACGGGATACCGTTAGAATGGGCACTACTAGATACCGTTAGAATGGATACCGGAATGGGACACCGTTAGAATGGATACCGTTAGAACGGATACCGTTAGAATGGATACCGTTAGAATGGATACCGTTAGAAACGGATACCGGATACCGTTAGAACGGGCACCGTTAGAACGGATACCGTTAGAATGGATACGTTAGAACGGATATTGTTAGAACGGATACCGTTAGAACGGGATACCGTTAGAACGGATACCGTTAGAATGGATACCGTTAGAATGGATACCGTTAGAACGGGCACCGTTAGAACGGATACTGGATACCGTTAGAACGGATACCGTTAGAATGGATACCGTTAGAATGGATACGTTAGAATGGATACGTTAGAATGGATACCGTTAGAATGGATACCGTTAGAACGGAACGGATACCGTTAGAATGGATACCGTTAGAATGGGCACCGTTAGAATGGATACGTTAGAAACGGGTTGTTAGAATGGATACCGTTAGAACGGATACCGTTAGAATGGATATACCGTTAGAATGGGCACCGTTGCCAGAATGGGCACGTTAGAATGGATACCGTTAGAATGGATACCGTTAGAATGGATACGTTAGTTGGGAACGTTAGAATGGATACCGTTAGAATGGATACCGTTAGAATGGATACCGTTAGAATGGATACCGTTAGAATGGATACCGTCAGAATGGATACCGTTAGAATGGGATACCGTTAGAATGGATACCGTTAGAATGGATACCGTTTGGAATGGATACCGTTAGAATGGATACCGTTAGAATGGATACCTGTTAGAACGGATACCGTTAGAATGGATACCGTTAGAACGGATACCGTTAGAACGGGCACTGTTAGAATGGATACCGTTAGAACGGATACCGTTAGAACGGATACCGTTAGAACGGTTACCGTTAGAACGGATACCGTTAGAATGATACCGTTAGAATGGACACCGTTAGAACGGGATACTGTTAGAATGGATACCGTTAGAATGGATACCGTTAGAATGGATACCGTTAGAATGGATACTGGATACCGTTAGAATACCGTTAGAATGGGTACCGTTAGAATGGTTACCGTTAGAATGGATACTGTTTGAATGGATACTGTTAGAATGGATACCGTTAGAATGGAATGGATACGTTAGAATGGGATACCGTTAGAATGGATACCGTTAGAATGGATACTGTTAGAACGGATAATGGATACCGTTAGAATGGGTACCGTTAGAACGGGTACTGTTAGAACGGTTACCGTTAGAATGGATACCGTTTGAATGGATACCGTTAGAATGGATACGTGTTAGAACGGATACCGTTATTGCCAGAACGGATACCGTTAGAACGGGATACCGTTAGAACGGATACGGAAACGTTAGAACGGTTACCGTTAGAATGGTTACCGTTAGAACGGATACTGTTAGAATGGATACTGCCAGAATGGATACCGTTAGAACGGATACCGTTAGAATGGATACTGATACCGTTAGAATGGGCACCGTTAGAATGGGATACCGTTAGAACGGATACGAATGGATACTGATACCAGAAGAATGGATACCGTTAGAACGGATACCGTTAGAACGGGATACCGTTAGAACGGATACCGTTAGAATGGATACTAGAAACGACACCCAGAATACCGTTAGAATGGATACCGTTAGAATGGATACGTTAGAACGGATACCGTTAGAATGGATACCGTTAGAATGGGATACTGCCGTTAGAATGGATACTGTTAGAATGGATACTGTTGAAGAACGGATACCGTTAGAATGGATACCGTTAGAATGGATACTGTTAGAATGGATACCGTTAGAATGGATACTGATACCGTTAGAATGGATACCGTTAGAATGGATACGTTAGAATGGATACTGTTAGAATGGATACTGTTAGAATGGATACCGTTAGAATGGATACCGTTGAACGGGATACCGTTAGAATGGATACCGTTAGAATGGATACTGATACCGTTAGAATGGATACCGTTAGAACGGGATACCGTTGAAACGGATACGTTAGAAGAACGGATACCGTTAGAACGGACACCGCCAGAACGGGCACGTTAGAATGGATACCGTTAGAACGGATACCGTTAGAACGGATACCGTTAGTGAACGGATACCGTTAGAATGGATACCGTTAGAATGGGATACGGATATTGTTAGAATGGATACGTTAGAATGGATACCGTTAGAATGGATACCGTTAGAATGGATACGTTAGAATGGATACGTTAGAACTGGGCACTGTTAGAATGGGTAC
>NW_027035959.1:0-12156 GCF_034236695.1 Oncorhynchus nerka
GGGGATTTTAACAAAGCTAATCTGAAAACAAGACTCTAGAATTTTATCAGCATATCGATTGCGCAACCAGGGGTGGTAAAACCTTGGATCATTGTTCTCTAACTTCCTTGGCACTACTGTTACCCTACCCGCTTCCCCCCTTCGGAAAAGCTGACCACGACTCCATTTTGTTGATCCTGCCTACAGGCAGAAACTTAAACAAGAGGCTCCACGCTGAGGTCTGTCCAACGCTGGTCAGACCAAGCTGACTCCACACTCCAAGACTGCTTCCATCACGTGGACTGGGACATGTTTAAGTATTCGTCAGATAAAAATATTGACGAAATCGCTGATTCGGTGTGCGAGTTCATTAGAACGTCGTTGAAGATGTCGTTCCCATAGCAACGATAAACATTCCCTAACCAGAAACCGTGGATTGATGGCGGCATTCGCGTGAAACTGAAAGCACGAACCACTGCTTTTAATCAGGGCAAGGTGTCTGGCAACATGACCGAATACAAACAGTGCAGCTATTCCCTCCGCAAGGCTATTAAACAAGCTAGCGTCAGTACAGAGACAAAGTAGAATCTCAATTCAAGCTCAGGACACAAGAGGCATGTGGCAGGGTCTACAGTCAATCACGGACTACAAGAAGAAACCCAGCCCAGTCACGGACCAGGATGTCTTGCTCCCAGGCAGACTAAATAACTTTTTTGCCCGCTTTGAGGACAACACAGTGCCACTGACACGGCCTGCAACGAAAACATGCGGTCTCTCCTTCACTGCAGCCGAGGTGAGTAAGACATTTAAACGTGTTAACCATCGCAAGGCTGCAGGCCCAGACGGCATCCCCAGCCGCGCCTCAGAGCATGCACAGACCAGCTGGCCGGTGTGTTTACGGACATATTCAATCAATCCCTATACCCGTCTGCTGTTCCCACATGCTTCAAGAGGGCCACCATTGTTCCTGTTCCCAAGAAAGCTAAGGTAACTGGAGCTAAACGACTACCGCCCCCGCAGCACTCACTCCGTCATCATGAAGTGCTTTGAGAGACTAGTCAAGGACCATATCACCTCCACCCTACCTGACACCCTAGACCCACTCCAATTTGCTTACCGCCCAAATAGGTCCACAGACGATGCAATCTCAACCACACTGCACACTGCCCTAACCCACCTGGACAAGAGGAATACCTATGTGAGAATGCTGTTCATCGACTACAGCTCGGCATTCAACACCATAGTACCCTCCAAGCTCGTCATCAAGCTCGAGACCCTGGGTCTCGACCCCGCCCTCTGCAACTGGGTACTGGACTTCCTGACGGGCCGCCCCCAGGTGGTGAGGGTAGGCAGGTGGTGAGGGTAGTGTGGTGTCAGGAAAATAACCTCACACTCAACGTCAACAAAACTAAGGAGATGATCGTGGAATTCAGGAAACAGCAGAGGGGACACCCCCCTATCCACATCGATGGAACAGTAGTGGAGAGGGTAGCAAGTTTTAAGTTCCTCGGCATACACATCACAGACAAACTGAATTGGTCCACTCACACTGACAGCGTCGTGAAGAAGGCGCAGCAGCGCCTCTTCAACCTCAGGAGGCTGAAGAAATTCGGCTTGTCACCAAAAGCACTCACAAACTTCTACAGATGCACAATCCGAGAGCATCCTGGCGGGCTGTATCACCGCCTGGTACGGCAACTGCTCCGCCTCAACCGTAAGGCTCTCCAGAGGGTAGTGAGGTCTGCACAACGCATCACCTGGGGCAAAACTACCTGCCCTCCAGGACACCTACACCACCCGATGTTACAGGAAGGCCATAAAGATCATCAAGGACATCAACCACCCGAACCACTGCCTGTTCACCCCGCTATCATCCAGAAGGCGAGGTCAGTATAGGTGCATCAAAGCTGGGACCGAGAGAGACTGAAAAACAGCTTCTATCTCAAGGCCATCAGACTGTTAAACAGCCACCACTAACATTGAGTGGCTGCTGCCAACACACTGTCATTGACACTGACCCAACTCCAGCCACTTTAATAATGGGAATTGATGGGAAATGATGTAAATATATCACTAGCCACTTTAAACAATGCTACCTTATATAATGTTACTTACCCTACATTATTCATCTCATATGCATACGTATATACTGTACTCTACATCATCGACTGCATCCTTATGTAATACATGTATCACTAGCCACTTTAACTATGCCACTTTGTTTACTTTGTCTACATACTCATCTCATATGTATATACTGTACTCGATACCATCTACTGTATGCTGCTCTGTACCATCACTCATTCATATATCCTTATGTACATATTCTTTATCCCTTACACTGTGTGTATAAGACAGTAGTTTTAGAATTGTTAGTTAGATTACATTGGTTATCACTGCATTGTCGGAACTAGAAGCACAAGCATTTCGCTACACTCGCATTAACATCTACTAACCATGTGTATGTGACAAATAAAATTTGATTTGATTTGATTTGAAGCTAGATAGTAACCTGAGATGTGTACTAAGGTCATGAATGTCATAGCCTGAGGCTAGATAGTAACCTGAGATGTGTACTCAGGTCATGAATTTCATAGCCTGAGGCTAGATAGTAACCTGAGATGTGTACTCTCGGGTCATGAAATTCATAGCCTTAGGCTAGATAGTAACCTGAGATGTGTACTCAGGTCATGAATTTCATAGCCTGATGCTAGATAGTAACCTGAGATGTGTACTCAGGTCATGAATTTCATAGCCTGAGGCTAGATAGTAACCTGAGATGTGTACTCAGGTCATGAATTTCATAGCCTGAGGCTAGATAGTAATCTGAGATGTGTACTCAGGTCATGAATTTCATAGCCTGAGGCTAGATAGTAATCTGAGATGTGTAGTTAGGTCATGAATTTCATAGCCTGAGGCTAGATAGTAATCTGAGATGTGTACTCAGGTCATGAATTTCATAGCCTGAGGCTAGATAGTAATCTGAGATGTGTACTCAGGTCATGAATTTCATAGCCTGAGGCTAGATAGTAATCTGAGATGTGTACTCAGGTCATGAATTTCATAGCCTGAGGCTAGATAGTAATCTGAGATGTGTAGTTAGGTCATGAATTTCATAGCCTGAGGCTAGATAGTAATCTGAGATGTGTAGTTAGGTCATGAATTTCATAGCCTGAGGCTAGATAGTAACCTGAGATGTGTAGTTAGGTCATGAATTTCATAGCCTGAGGCTAGATAGTAATCTGAGATGTGTAGTTAGGTCATGAATATCATAGCCTGAGGCTAGATAGTAATCTGAGATGTGTAGTTAGGTCATGAATAGCATAGCCTGAGGCTAGATAGTAATCTGAGATGTGTGTGTAGTTAGGGTCATGAATATCATAGCCTGAGGCTAGATAGTAATCTGAGATGTGTACTCAGGTCATGAATTTCATAGCCTGAGGCTAGATAGTAATCTGAGATGTGTAGTTAGGTCATGAATTTCATAGCCTGAGGCTAGATAGTAATCTGAGATGTGTACTCAGGTCATGAATTTCATAGCCTGAGGCTAGATAGTAATCTGAGATGTGTAGTTAGGTCATGAATTTCATAGCCTGAGGCTAGATAGTAATCTGAGATGTGTAGTTAGGTCATGAATATCATAGCCTGAGGCTAGATAGTAATCTGAGATGTGTAGTTAGGTCATGAATATCATAGCCTGAGGCTAGATAGTCTGAGATGCTAGATAGTAATCTGAGATGTGTACTCAGGTCATGAATTTCATAGCCTGAGGCTAGATAGTAATCTGAGATGTGTAGTTAGGTCATGAATATCATAGCCTGAGGCTAGATAGTAATCTGAGATGTGTAGTTAGGTCATGAATTTCATAGCCTGAGGCTAGATAGTCTGAGATGTGTAGTTAGGTCATGAATATCATAGCCTGAGGCTAGATAGTAATCTGAGATGTGTAGTTAGGTCATGAATTTCATAGCCTGAGGGGTAGAGTTAGGTGAATTAGCCTGAGGAGAGTCTGAGATGTAGTTAGGTCATGAATATCATAGCCTGAGGCTAGATAGTAATCTGAGATGTGTAGTTAGGTCATGAATTTCATAGCCTGAGGCTAGATAGTCTAGTAATCTGAAAATATCATAGATGTATAGTAATCTTGAGATGTAGTTAGGTCATGAATTTTCATAGCCTGAGGCTAGATAGTAACCTGAGATGTAGTTAGGTCATGAATTTCATAGCCTGAGGCTAGATAGTCTGGAGATGTGTAGTTAGGTCATGAATTTCATAGCCTGAGGCTAGATAGTAATCTGAGATGTGTAGTTAGGTCATGAATAGCATAGCCTGAGGCTAGATAGTAATCTGAGATAGTGTAGATATAATCTGAGAGGTCATGAATATCATAGCCTGAGGCTAGATAGTAATCTGAGATGTGTAGTTAGGTCATGAATATCATAGCCTGAGGCTAGATAGTAATCTGAGATGTGTAGTTAGGTCATGAATTTCATAGCCTGAGGCTAGATAGTAATCTGAGATGTGTACTCAGGTCATGAATTTCATAGCCTGAGGCTAGATAGTAATCTGAGATGTGTAGTTAGGTCATGAATAGCATAGCCTGAGGCTAGATAGTAATCTGAGATGTAGTTAGGTCATGAATTTCATAGCCTGAGGCTAGATAGTCTGAGATGTGTAGTTAGGTCATGAATATCATAGCCTGAGGCTAGATAGTAATCTGAGATGTGTAGTTAGGTCATGAATTTCATAGCCTGAGGCTAGATAGTCTGAGATGTGTAGTTAGGTCATGAATATCATAGCCTGAGGCTAGATAGTAATCTGAGATGTGTAGTTAGGTCATGAATTTCATAGCCTGAGGGTAGATAGTAATCTGAGATGTGTAGTTAGGTCATGAATTTCATAGCCTGAGGCTAGATAGTCTGAGATGTGTAGTTAGGTCATGAATTTCATAGCCTGAGGCTAGATAGTAATCTGAGATGTGTAGTTAGGTCATGAATTTCATAGCCTGAGGCTAGATAGTAATCTGAGATGTGTAGTTAGGTCATGAATTTCATAGCCTGAGGCTAGATAGTCTGAGATGTGTAGTTAGGTCATGAATATCATAGCCTGAGGCTAGATAGTAATCTGAGATGTGTAGTTAGGTCATGAATATCATAGCCTGAGGCTAGATAGTAATCTGAGATGTGTACTCAGGTCATGAATTTCATAGCCTGAGGGTAGATAGTAATCTGAGATGTAGTTAGGTCATGAATTTCATAGCCTGAGGCTAGATAGTAATCTGAGATGAATTTCATGGAGATGTGTAGTTAGGTCATGAATTTCATAGCCTGAGGCTAGATAGTAATCTGAGATGTGTAGTTAGGTCATGAATTTCATAGCCTGAGGCTAGATAGTAATCTGAGATGTGTAGTTAGGTCATGAATTTCATAGCCTGAGGCAGATAGTAATCTGAGGTGTAGTTAGGTCATGAATTTCATAGCCTGAGGCTGAGATGTGTAGTTAGGTCATGAATATCATAGCCTGAGGCTAGATAGTAATCTGAGATGTGTAGTTAGGTCATGAATTTCATAGCCTGAGGCTAGATAGTCTGAGATGTGTAGTTAGGTCATGAATTTCATAGCCTGAGGCTAGATAGTAATCTGAGATGTGTAGTTAGGTCATGAATTTCATAGCCTGAGGGTAGATAGTAATCTGAGATGTGTAGTTAGGTCATGAATTTCATAGCCTGAGGCTAGATAGTAATCTGAGATGTGTAGTTAGGTCATGAATTTCATAGCCTGAGGCTAGATAGTCTGAGATGTGTAGTTAGGTCATGAATTTCATAGCCTGAGGCTAGATAGTAATCTGAGATGTGTAGTTAGGTCATGAATATCATAGCCTGAGGCTAGATAGTAATCTGAGATGTGTAGTTAGGTCATGAATTTCATAGCCTGATAGTGAGATGTGTAGTTAGGTCATGAATTTCATAGCCTGAGGCTAGATAGTCTGAGATGTGTAGTTAGGTCATGAATATCATAGCCTGAGGCTAGATAGTAATCTGAGATGTGTAGTTAGGTCATGAATTTCATAGCCTGAGGCTAGATAGTAATCTGAGATGTGTAGTTAGGTCATGAATTTCATAGCCTGAGGCTAGATAGTAATCTGAGATGTGTAGTTAGGTCATGAATTTCATAGCCTGAGGCTAGATAGTAATCTGAGATGTGTAGTTAGGTCATGAATTTCATAGCCTGAGGCTAGATAGTCTGAGATGTGTAGTTAGGTCATGAATAGCCTGGAGGCTAGATAGTAATCCTGATGGCTAGATAGTAATCTGAGATGTGTAGTTAGGTCATGAATTTCATAGCCTGAGGCTAGATAGTCTGAGATGTGTAGTTAGGTCATGAATTTCATAGCCTGAGGCTAGATAGTAATCTGAGATGTGTAGTTAGGTCATGAATTTCATAGCCTGAGGGTAGATAGTAATCTGAGATGTGTAGTTAGGTCATGAATTTCATAGCCTGAGGCTAGATAGTCTGAGATGTGTAGTTAGGTCATGAATATCATAGCCTGAGGCTAGATAGTAATCTGAGATGTAGTTAGGTCATGAATTTATAGCCTGAGGCTATGATCAGAGATGTGTACCGGGCATCCATGCCAGCATTAAGAGGAAATACTGATCTATGATCAGGTGTAATATCATTAACTATGATCTAAGAGGAAATACTGATCTATGATCAGGTG
This sequence comes from Oncorhynchus nerka, assembly GCF_034236695.1. Lineage (NCBI taxonomy): Eukaryota > Metazoa > Chordata > Actinopteri > Salmoniformes > Salmonidae > Oncorhynchus > Oncorhynchus nerka. The sequence goes on from NW_027035959.1 coordinate 6,700, forward strand.
TAATATCATTAACTATGATCTAAGAGGAAATACTGATCTATGATCAGGTGTAATATCATTAACTATGATCTAAGAGGAAATACTGATCTATGATCAGGTGTAATATCATTAACTATGATCTAAGAGGAAATACTGATCTATGATCAGTGCTAATATCCATGTAATATCATTAACTACATCCAAGAGGAAAACATGATCCTAAATCAGCACTTACTCTGAGACATGCCATGAATCCAGGCCCTGGCTCCAGTACTGTAGCAGGAGGTGTTGCTGTAGACACTAGCTAACACATCTAACGTTACCTAGAGTGCTCTGTTAGAAAGGCACAACGCTCCGACCCCAGAGGTATTGACATCCGATGGCCTATAATGTTGTATACAAAGTAAATATAGTTTGTTCAGATTCCTATCAGTTATAGGGTCATGCTTCCCAGACATCAAACATCCCAAACACAAACAGACAATCAATCGTACCAACTCTAGTGAAACTTCCAGGGACCGTGGCTTTATGCTATGCAAATGAGGACATAGGCTACAATCTATAATGGGTTTTTTCTCTCTTTCTTTTTGAACGTTGAATGTATTACATTTTTAACCCATTTATACATGGGGTGGCAGTTACTCTAGTGGATAGAGTGTTGGGCCAGTAACCACAAGGTTGCTAGATCAAATCCCCGAGCTGACAAGGTAACAATCTGTCCTTCTGCCCCTGAACAAGGCCACTGTTCCTGGGCCGTCATTGTAAATGAGAATTTGTTCTTAACTGACTTGCCAAGTTAAATAAAGGTTCAATTAAAAAAATACACCCAGTCTCATTACAAGACGAGAATCCCAGATACAGACACGTGTTCTAACTTCCAAACCCCTCTTTTCAACATACAAAGACATTTCTGTATGACTTTCCAACCTTCATCTTACCAATTCCCCTCCCATCTCCCTTCCTCTCACCAATTCCCCTCCCATCTCCCTTCCTCTCATCAATTCCCCTCCCATCTCTCTTCCTCTCATCAATTCCTCTCACCAATTCCCCTCCCATCTCCCTTCCTCTCATCAATTCCCCTCCCATCTCCCTTCCTCTACAAATTCCCCTCCCATCTCCCTTCCTCTCACCAATTCCCCTCCCATCTCCCTTCCTCTCATCAATTCCCCTCCCATCTCCCTTCCTCTCATCAATTCCCCTCCCATCTCCCTTCCTCTCACCAATTCCCCTCCCATCTGTCTTCTTCTCATCAATTCCCCTCCCATCTCTCTCCCTCTCACTAATTCCCTTCCCTTCTCCCTTCCTCTCACCAATTCCCCTCCCATCTCTCTCCCTCTCACTAATTCCCTTCCCTTCTCCCTTCCTCTCACCAATTCCCCTCCCATCTCCAATCCTCTCACCAATTCCCTCCCATCTCCCTTCCTCTTACCAATTCCCTCCCATCTCCCTTCCTCTCATCAATTCCCCTCCCATCTCCCTTCCTCTCACCAATTCCCCTCCCATCTCTCTCCCTCTCACTAATTCCCTTCCCTTCTCCCTTCCTCTCACCAATTCCCCTGCCATCTCCAATCCTCTCACCAATTCCCCTCCCATCTCCCTTCCTCTTACCAATTCCCCTCCCATCTCCCTTCCTCTCATCAATTCCCCTCCCATCTCTCTCCCTCTCACTAATTCCCTTCCCTTCTCCCTTCCTCTCATCAATTCCCCTCCCATCTCCATTCCTCTCACCAATTCCCCTCCCATCTCCCTTCCTCTTACCAATTCCACTCCCATCTCCCTTCCTCTCATCAATTCCCCTCCCATCTCCCTTCCTCTCATCAATTCCCCTCCCATCTCCCTTCCTCTCACCAATTCCCCTCCCATCTGTCTTCTTCTCACCAATTCCCCTCCCATCTGTCTTCTTCTCATTAATTCCCCTCCCATCGCTCTCCCTCTCACTAATTCCCTTCCCTTCTCCCTTCCTCTCACCAATTCCCCTCCCATCTCTCTCCCTCTCACTAATTCCCTTCCCTTCTCCCTTCCTCTCACCAATTCCCCTCCCATCTCTCTCCCTCTCACTAATTCCCTTCCCTTCTCCCTTCCTCTTACCAATTCCTCATCTCTATCCCTCTCCTAATTCCCTTCCCTTCTCCCTTCCTCTCACCAATTCCTCCCATCTCTCCCTCTCATCAATTCCTCCCTCTCCCTCTCTCACCAATTCCCCTCCCATCTTCCTCTCATCTTCCCCTCTCACTCAATTCCCCTCCCATCTCTCTCCCTCTCATCAATTCCCCTCCCACTCTCTCCCCCTCCCTCTCTCCTCTCATCAATTCCCCTCCCATCTCTCTCCCTCTCATCAATTTCCCTCCCATCTCCCTTCCTTTCACTAATTCCCTTCTCCTCCAGCGACATGAAGGACTACTATTGTTTTGTTGTTTTAATTCGGCTTAAACTAATACACTCACTCTCATTACATAGTGGTAGTTATACATTTTCCCACACAACCATTCTTGGTCGTATTGACAATTGTATTCATTCTTACTGGGATGTGCTGCCTGAATAAGTGCCAAGAGAGGGTGAATGGCAGGTGTGGGGTTTCTGAGGGGGTGTGAAGCTATCACAAGTGTGTCGAACGTTCTTTTCTCACTTAGTCAAGTATTGAACGTGATAGGATATACGTCCCATTTGCCTAAACTACTGTATTACATTCCAGGGTTGGGTAGATTACTTTCTAAATGTAATCTGTTACAGTTTCTGGTTACCTGTCCAAAATCAGTAACATAACTTTTGAAATACCCCAAACTCAATAACGTAATGTGATTACTTGTAGCTACTTTTGGATTACTTTCCCCTTAAGATGCATTAGAAGAAGACAAAAAGGAACCATCAAACGCATTTGATATGTCATCGTAGTGGTCTCTAACTTGTGGCTATCATTTGATATGTCATCATAGTGGTCTCTAACTTGTGGCCATCATTTGATATGTCATCATAGTGGTCTCTGACTTTTTGTCAGACTCACTCAAGTGGAACAAACTTAAACTTGCACCTTTTTTCCATGGTGAATTGAATGTCATTGACAAAACAGAAAGTTGTCATTTGGTATTGGTATTTATTAGGATCCCCATTAGCCCTGCAAAAGCAGCAGCTACTCTTCCTGGTGTCCACAATGAAACATGACATATTGCATAGTTCAGAACATTATTAGTCAAGGACTGAACTACATGCATTTAAAACATCACACACAGCCTACATATCAGTAGATACACACAATATCTAGGTCTAATCCATAGTACTGTGCAATTACAATACAAGCTATATGAAAAGGCTGTGTCTCTTCACAGGCCCCTTTGTGATGTAAGGTGTTCTTTATCTGGTTGTATTGCTAGCTAGAGTTACCTGGGTTACCAGAGAGTTCCATGTAGTCATGACTCTATTTAATACTGTGTGTTTCCCTGTTCTGGACCTGGGTACTGTTGGATCACCTCTGGCTGCATGTCTTGTGTTGTACCGATGAGTGTCTGAACTGTTTGCCAACTGCTTGAACAGACAGTTCAGTACCTTCAACACATAACGTATAATGTAGCTTTTCACAAACATCCTTTCTGATTTTAAAAGTAATCCAAGAAGAAATCATGTTGTTTTGTAAAAGTATCTGTAATCTGATAAACAATACTGTTTCTGGTAACGGAGCTGATTACAGTTACTGTTTTTTATTTATTCATTTTATTTCACCTTTACTTAACCAGGTAGGCAAGTTGAACCACCTGTGGTTCAGACTGTCACATAGGGTCCACAATCTACCAGGGACACCGTTTCTTAGAGATCAGAGAGGTCAAGACTGAATAACAACATGTTCCATACACATGACGGAATGGAAATGGCCGTTGGGTCAATAAGGACAAACTGTTTACAATCTCCAGGGGAAAATATAATGTGTGCCGTTCTACTGCAGTCCGTTTTCCATGTATGGCCCTGCCCAGAACGCTCTGCCCTGCACGCCATCCTGACAAAGCTGGAAATGGATGCCCATGCAGCTCCTTGTTATACTGGGAGCTGTGGAGGCAGCCAAGAGTGGCGTAAGTATTGAAAATTAATTGTTTCTTAATGTGCACGTCTCAGTCGCCCAGCCACAGAGCCATGCACCATTAATGTGTTCAATTAGCCATACAAAATCTCCACCGTCGGCCCAATGTAAATAATTGATTACCATACCACACAGCTAAACTGTGTCCCAAATGGAACCCTATTCCCTATATAGTGCACTACTTTTGAACAGGACCCATAGGGCTCTGGTCAAAAGTAGTGCACTACATTTGAGAACAGGGTGCCATTTGGGACAGAGTCCTAGCCCCTGCAGGTTACCATGTCCCCAATATTAAGTCTTTGGAAACAATTGTCAAACAAACTCAATTAAATCAAGTTGTACAGTACAACAGCCTTGATGGTCCCTCCCTCTTTATAACATGGACTATGTATTAGTCATAAGGTATAAGCCTGTCTTTATAACTATGTATTAGTCATAAGGTATAAGCCTGTCTTTATAACATGGACTATGTATTAGTCATAAGGTATAAGCCTGTCTTTATAACATGGACTATGTATTAGTCATAAGGTATAAGACTGTCTTCATAACATGGACTATGTATTAGTCAGAAGGTATAAGCCTGTCTTTATAACATGGACTATGTATTAGTCATAAGGTATAAGCCTGTCTTTATAACTATGTATTAGTCATAAGGTATAAGCCTGTCTTTTTAACATGGACTATGTATTAGTCATAAGGTATAAGCCTGTCTTTATAACATGGACTATGTATTAGTCATAAGGTATAAACCTGTCTTTATAACATGGACTATGTATTAGTCAGAACGTATAAGCCTGTCTTTTTAACATGGACTATGTATTAGTCATAAGGTATAAGCCTGTCTTTATAACATGGACTATGTATTAGTCATAAGGTATAAGCCTGTCTTTATAACATGGACTATGTATTAGTCATAAGGTATAAGCCTGTCTTTATAACATGGACTATGTATTAGTCATAAGGTATAAGCCTGTCTTTTTAACATGGACTATGTATTAGTCATAAGGTATAAGCCTGTCTTTATAACTATGTATTAGTCATAAGGTATAAGCCTGTCTTTATAACATGGACTATGTATTAGTCATAAGGTATAAGCCTGTCTTTATAACATGGACTATGTATTAGTCATAAGGTATAAGCCTGTCTTTATAACATGGACTATGTATTAGTCATAAGGTATAAGCCTGTCTTTATAACATGGACTATGTATTAGTCATAAGGTATAAGCCTGTCTTTATAACATGGACTATGTATTAGTCATAAGGTATAAGCCTGTCTTTATAACATGGACTATGTATTAGTCATAAGGTATAAGCCTGTCTTTTTAACATGGACTATGTATTAGTCATAAGGTATAAGCCTGTCTTTTTAACATGGACTATTTATTAGTCATAAGGTATAAGCCTGTCTTT